>NW_009595610.1:0-7891 GCF_000690535.1 Cariama cristata
CACGGGAGGCGGCGACCTGCTGGTAGTGGGCTTTTTCCGGGGAATTTAGAAGGTTTTTGTTGTTCCCCCGCCCCGTGTGAATAGTGGGAGAAAGCAGCGGGTTTGTGTTTCTTTCTTTTTTTTTTTTTTTTCAATTCCGAGAGTTGCGTTATTTTGAAAGTCTGAGGAGCGTGGCAAGCGGCAATGAAGACGGTGAGCATGTCGTCTCTCAGTGAAATTTAGTTTCAGCCGGAAACAAAAAAGTTGTTCTTTTTTTTTGGGGGGGTGGGGGGTAGACAAAACCTCAAGCTGATTCCAAATTCTTGGTTTGACTAGCAGGCTCAAAAATTAACCACGTAACTTCTTTGCATCACTGTGAGGCTGCACTTGTATCGCTTCTCAAGTAAGCTGAATACGTTTTAAGAATAGTTTAACTTTGTAATAGAAAACAAGGCGTAGAAATGCTGATGCTTTACAGTGGCAATCTTCCTCTCGTCCTCAACTTCCTTCTCCTCCCTTGAGTGTGTGGGATTTTGAAGATCTTCTGTGCTATTTACTTTGACAAAGGTAATTGATTTCTCTTCTGCTGTACTGGCTCTGTGGCATCTGTGTTGAGAACTAGAAATATGAGAACTGCGTAAAGTTTGGTCCCGGTTAAAAAGCTTTGTGGCAAATGCATTGTTTTCGTGAATGTAGTGTCCAAGTCAAAAATCTGTGAAAACTTTAGCTGTGCATAGCATAGCTCCTCTTCTCCCCCTTCTCCTTCTACCAATGGAGTTATGGTTGTGCTATGGCCAGGGCCCTTGCTGTTTCTTACCTCCAGTTACTGATTGATGCCAGGAGCGTGCCGACCTTCTCTGAAGAGATTATTCCTCTGCTGAAGAGCTGCCTCAGTCCCTCTTAGCCCTCTGACTGATACCATTCAGTGGGCTACAACCTAAGCATAAGGGTCACTTAATGTTATATGTACTTGTTGGTGTGACAGAGTGAACCGATCTCTTGTCAGCATGGTCCCAGGCTGCATGCGGTTCGGCCTGTACTCAGTTATGGCTTTTGGCTTTTTCAGGTAGGTTAAAAGTATTTTGCTTCAATGAAAATTCAGATTTGGTATTTCTGAGCAAGCAGTGAAATTCACAGTAACTTGTGCAGCTGCCAAGTCATGAAATACAGAGCCCTGGCAAAAAAGATTTTGAGGAGTTAGTTTATTTTTGGACATGAATACATAATTTACAGTGAGATCACACTGTCAGAAATATTCTTTTGGTTCCCACAAACTTAAGGAGGAGTTATGTGTATGGAGTTGAGCAGAGTTAGGTCTGTGGCACTCTCGTCTAATGCCCTAAAATGCAGCCTTTCTGGTATCTGGAAGTGTGACCCT
The DNA here is from genome assembly GCF_000690535.1 of Cariama cristata. Classification (NCBI taxonomy): domain Eukaryota; kingdom Metazoa; phylum Chordata; class Aves; order Cariamiformes; family Cariamidae; genus Cariama; species Cariama cristata. Next base: position 1,358 of record NW_009595610.1, read on the forward strand.
GATTCTGCATCTGTTAGCTACAAAGCAGGCTGTCTGGAAGATGAGAATATTTGGCTTCTTGGCAGAGCAGAGTATAGATGACTAAATGCAATTATGTATATTGAAATATGGCACTGATGAAAGGTAGTGTGGAGTATCCAGGGATGGTTTTCAAAAGATGATTTGCATGGTCATGTTTCCAAACCCAGAGGCTTAGAAAAGGTCAGTGCACATCTATAGGGAAGCTGGAAAAGCAGGTTTAGGAGGAAGACCGAGGCGTCTATGTATGTTCATGTAGTACGGGTGTTCTGGAGGACATTCTTTGAATTTGCAACTTGCCTGTTAACATGTCATGCTTTCTCCACTCAGTCCCACCAAAACATGTTGAGATTTTTACTTTGATGATGCATCAGTTGTTGGAGAGCTTTGATGAGTAGCGGAGGCTCTCCTCATCGTGTTTATTCTGTCTAAACAGCAGTGACATTGTCAAACCAATAACCTGCATCTTGCTTACTTCAGGTACCACGTGAGGTGGTGCAGAAAGCTGTCTGTGCTATGAGGAAGACCACAGAATGCCTTGGAATGCAGAACAACAGAAAGGACCTTCAATTTGGGGAGCTGTCTCAAACACCACTCCAGCATGCAATAGCTTTCATAGAAGAGATATTTATAGCCAAATACTTGTAATAAAGCAGCAAAAACAAGGATGAGATTTTAACTGGCACCAGAGACAGCTAATGCAAAATAGCTCTTATGAAAGGAAAAAAGTGCCTCTTTAAAACCAGTAGCTACTCCACTCTCTCTATAATCATCAGAGGTGGCTTGTTGCTGGAGGCTTAGCTCTGTGAGCATGTCGCTCTTGCTTGCTTTCTGTTGCTTTTTGTATAATGCATGCGACTGCTGTCATCTGAATGGTTTACCGCATGAAATACATATTCTTTCCTGTGCTCAGGTCTCTAGAGTCATCCTCAATGCAGTGATAGGTGGTGTACTCCTTGTCCAGTATGTGTTATTGTGCAAGACGAGGGATGAGTCACTTCCCTTGCGGGCAATGATGACTAACCACCTCTCCTTTGGGAGCAATGACATGGTGAAGCTACCGCACCAGCAGTTAGGCTTACAGGGAATCATCACCTCAAATCATCTCTCTACTGACTATATGATGTAAAAACAGTTTATTAAGTCACATAATTAAAGGCTTTTACAGCTCATAAAGGAGGAAGGCTCATAAGAAGGTAGTAAGAAAGAGAAGTAATTAGTTTTCTACCAGTTTTCCCAAAACTGTGCTTCATCTGAAATGTACATCATAAGAGATTTGTATAAGGCAAGTTTTGAAACCCTGTATAAGAGTTATTAGGATTAAGCTATAAGAACAAGTACTTACATGAGATATTCTTAAAAAATAAGGCATAAGTAATTAAATTCATATATGTGCAATTTCTTTTAGTGTACATGTCTTAAAGTTGTATAGATACGTTATGCTTTATTAACAACACTGTATAAAAGACAGTGAGAATTAGGGCTGGATACAAAATGTCGGGGGGGGTGTCTTGTAAAAGTTCTGGGAATAACATGGAAATACTTCATTTTGAAGTGTAGCTGAGTCTATGTGAATATCTTAAAGAAAAAGTGCATAGAGCTTGTAATCCAGATAAGACTCCTACCTTTGCCATAAAAATTCCCTTAAAATTGCATTTGCAGCTCTGCTTTAAAACGATGGTGGATCTATGTTTGGTACAAAAAGGCAACGTCTTGGATGTAAAAGTGTTACAGTGTTCTTTCCAGGTCCTGAGTCATGCCTGTGGTCCTGACCCTGATTATCTGGGACTCCTTCATAAAATTTTGAGAAGCATTGGCTCATCAAAATAACATGTTTTTAAATGGAAATGCTCTAGTTCTGAGTAAATTTTTGTAATTACAAATCCAGGATCAAATTTTGAATTGAGGAAGAGGCCATTATAGTGGTTCATGTCCGTAGTTGGGATCAAGGAAACCCAAATTTAAGACCAGGACAGCCAAACAGGTTTCACAGAACAGTTTTAGTTGTTATTCCTACATTTCTATGAAAAATTGATGTTTCAAGAAGAGAATAAATGTGTGCCATTTATGCCACAGTATTACAGATACTGTGTATAAATACTGGTGGCAATGACAAAAAGCACAGTTTTCATCTTCCTGTCTTTTAGTACCTTGTTAGCAGTGTTCAGATTTCAGGCTGGTCATTATCTCAGCGGTTTGATCTTGAGAGAGAGTGGTTATGAATAGGGCAGGGATAGAACCACAACTCTCCTGCCGAGAAGGAAATCTCTTCCTGATTGAAGCCCATGAAAGAACTCCTGTCAACTTCAAAGGTGGAGGATTTCAAGCACGGCAACCAGAATGCATCTGAAATGCACTGTTGGGCAGCCTGGAAAGGTCAAGGTTTGGTTTTTTGTGTGTTTTGGTTTTTAAAAATTAGTAAGGAAGAGAAAAAGAATGAGAGCAAATCGTGACTAGCGTAAAGAATAGAGAAGAGGAAGTTGACAACTAAGTTCACAGTTTGTTGCTAAATCTGTGTTTATTAAGGAAGTCGATTTTTGTGAAAGCTGACGTAGGCATTCAGATGGCTTAGGTATTTCTGCTTAAAATGAGAATGGGATTATTGCTCCTTTGGTTTGATGTTATGGAAATGAATATCTAAGATCTGGTTGTCACAAACGGTGTCTCTAGCACTATTGTGGCTGTTTACTTAGCTAGCATATTCTGTAGAGAGAAGCCAAAATTTATCATCAGTAGCACATGCTAAAATTGTAACTTAAATATCTCATAACTACAAGTATCCATGTGTTGCTCATCTGTGTTACTAAAAAAAAACCAAAGTAAAGGCTTCAGAAAAAAAGGCTTAAAAGTATTTTAGAACCTTTTGAAAATGAGAGATTAGATATGAAAAGAGCGTTTAGAGATATTGATGTGAATTTAGTGCTTGCTCAGTATATACACATGAAGTTTCATTTATAGCCTTGATATTTAAATCTAGTCTCTAAACTCTAGTACCATCTCATGATGGTGTTCGACAGAACTTGACTTCAGTGTTCAACAACAGAAAAATAACTCCCCAAAATGTCAGTTTTGTTCCTCTTTTCCATACTGAGGCAAACCCAAACCCTAACAGTTTTATGAAGTTCAAGAACTTTAAAGGGTTTATTATGTTAAGGGAGCATAACTTCCTCCATAAAGCCACAAATGAACTCAGTAAATTAACATCTGCCTTACAAGACTCTAGGGAGCAACTAAGCAGTATAAGGCTTGTCCTCTTGATGGACGAGATGGGAACTCCTGAGTGACAGATCTCAGGAAGGCTTTTAGGAGGGGAGGACTGGCTGCCACAGGAGCAGGACTCCGCTGCTCTGAAGCAGCTGGCGGGGCTCAGGTGCAGGCTTGGATGGAGCGTGAGCTTCAAAGTGCTGAAGAAACCATTTGTTACTCTATCAGGACTTAATAAATTAGGTCTTGGGAGAGGGGTGACAGTTAAAACAGATAAACAGAAGCACTGTGCTGCTTGTCCTAGCTTCCCTAGCTCATATTTTTGCCCACTTGCTTATACATCACAGTTGAGTAATAATTGCAAAGCAACAGGTATGCTGAGGCTGCTCTTGTGCTATTTGTGTCTTCACTGTCAGAACAAGCAAAATGAACCCTAATAGTGAACCTCGAGTTTGTAACTACTTGTGCAAGAGCAGACTTGCTTCACTATTTTCCTTATTGCTTCCCTTTTTGTTATTTTTCAGTTTCTTGTTTGTAAATCACTCCAGCACGGAGAGGAGTAAATGGGACACAGTATGGATGTAGCAGCACATCTTTAGCTGCACTGGGCCCTAAAACTGAGTTCATAGCAAGGGTCCGTCTCCCTGAATTCTTTAATTCAAAGGTTAATTGTTGATTTTGATGTTTGGCAATAAAATAGTTTGAGCCTTATGAGTGCCCGAAGTGGCTGAAGTCCACGCACTGATGAAGACATTCCTCCAAGAAGCTCACTTGGGATGCTAGTGTGAAGTTTTAATTAACCTGTCTGTGGCTTGGACCTGATTCAGCAAAGTACTTTGATTTGAGCATGTGCTTAATTTTGTCGTGACAAATGGTAACGTACTTCAAGTTCCTGCATGCTTTCCCGAGCAGAGCTCTGTACTGACGTAGTTTAAGAGACAATGTGGAGAGAAGTTAGGAAGTGTTTATGTAGTGAAAGAAGAGTAAGGATTAAAAATAAATGTGTGAACTGGAGCAAAATTCATAATCAGCATTATGTATTTGCACCACAGAAAAAATGTCTTTCCAAAGGATATCACAGATTCCTATTTGTAGGAAATTGTTTTAAATATGAGCTTATAGCCTGCATGTAAACTGTCTTTAAATGATGTGTATTAGTGGCTGTTAAACCACAGAAAGAAGAGTCTGTGCTACAGATAGGATTTATTTCTCCTGGTAGGAAAATGCTGGATATAGGGGATATAGAGCTACGTCTGCTCCCTTCTCCCCCTACTCCCCATCTATTTCTCTTTTCTGAGGTAAGGAGGAGAGAGATTGTAAGTGTTGTAAACTTCTGTGTTTCTGAAGCTGCTCAGTATTCATTTTCAGCTGACTGAGAAGTAATACTGTCCCAAAACATAATTTCCGTCTACAGTACAATTTGACTGAGGTTCAAGCATGTGTTTATGTTGATAGAAAAAGAAAATATACAGCTGATTTTGATTCAGATAGATAGTCATGAGTTTGAGACATGTGGCTTGGGTTAGCTTGTTCTTCTCAGGTTAAAGATACAGTTTGCAGTATGTCACCAATAGCTAAGTTACTCTTATTACTTATTTGTAATGTTACTTCTCTCACTTTGTGTCCAGGTGTTAGTGCCTATTCTAAGCAGTGAGGAAAACCACACGCCCTGGCCAGGTTGCGTTTCCCAAGATATGGAGCATCATGTGGGAATCATGAAAAATAAAATACAAATTATGACAGGACTGATGTCAGGAAGAATTCATCTTCCCATCCCCCTAGTTGCAGCAAAGACCGACTTGCATCAAATACATGCTGAAAACAAGTAAGGAAAGACTATTGTGTGACCTATGCAACGCGGGGTGGGGGGGGGCAAAAAAAAAAAAGGCATGCTGCTTTTGGTGATTTTTAGTCTCGAATGTAAACTGGTAGTTAACTGCATTAACTAGAAAGTAAGTAGATGCTTAGTGGTCTGAACATAGTATTTTTATTACTCCATTTTTTCTAAGCATTAGAAGGTGTTTTAAAGTATCTTCTGTGCAATTAATATATTTTAAACACTGTAATTGCTCTGTTATATGAAAACATGAGTTTCCAGGAATTTATATTTTGGATTTATGAATTTCAAAGGCAAGATTAAGCTGTCTGCAGAATCACCAGAATTTGGAATCACATGAAACTATGCTTCCAGAGTACATAATAAGGTTATTCTGTTGAATTACCTTTCAAATGTGCTTCTGATAGATTACACTTCTCTGTTACCTTGAGTGTTTAATGTGAACTGAACTCTTACATAAAAGGCATCTTACTGTCTTCTATGAGGTTAGTACTAATCTCAAAGGATGGCATCAAAAAGGAGCGTGGCACTAATCATTGGGATGTGCACCTGTTACCCATAGAAACAGCAATACTATGAGCTATGTCCCTGAGAACTCACACTTTAAGTAAACCAAAGGTTTGATTTCACTTAGGACTGACTGTGAACAGAGGTGATTATCAAATCAGTTGTTGGATAAGTGAAGATTTGTAATTCTGTCAATAATAAAAGATTCCGAAGGCCCTGGTCAGGATCAGCTCCTTGCTGTATATCATGGCAGGGAAGCAGGTGTGCCAGACAGAATAGTGTAAGGAAGTTTAGAGCTAAAACTGAGGCAGAACAGGTGAATTAGCTTAAATGAAAGGGCTGAAGGGGAAAAAGTCAACTGTGAAAGGGAGAATGTAAACTTTAGTGTTCCGTTAATATTTTATTAAAATGCTTTGCTGTGTATTATTAGTTCCTCTTTTTGTAAACGCTGGCAAAGTGTAATAAAAATATATGAAATAAAATCTATTAACATTTATTTTAACTATCAGCATTCATTCAAACACCAAATTACCATGTAACTTACTTACTTACTAGAAAATTCAACAGTGAAATACAGATTTTTCACATCTGGAGTAATTGCAGGGAACAGTTCAAAGGATCTGCTGCCAACAATTTCTGAGAGGGTGTTTGGCCATGGTTTCAATTAGTAAATACATCTGGAAGTGTGATCTGTGTCTTCATAAACAGCCTTTTTAGCTCTGTCTTCAGGGGTTTTTCTTATGATTTTCCTCTTATCAGAACTAAATTCCAGATTTCTGTGTTGTTCATTCTTAAATGTAAAGGGGAGTGGGGGGAGAATTGCTGTGTACTATCACAGTACAGTACTTACTTTGAAATTCAGGGGCTTTTTTGAATTTTGCAGACAAGATCCTGATTCCAGGGCAGTACTACATGCCATCGACTCAATGGTTATTAGGTGGTCACATCAGATGCATGCCACTGTGAAC
>NW_009595610.1:7909-17175 GCF_000690535.1 Cariama cristata
AACCTCTTCTGAATGGCCGTTGTCCAGACCCCCAAACTGAGCTGAACTTCTGGAAAGCAAGAAAAGACAATCTTTTATATATAAATAAGCAAGTAAGTGGTTTCAGGTATTATTGTAAACATCAAGGAGAACTTTCTTTTACTTTGCCTCTCCCCATGCACTCCAAAAAATGAGGCACCAAGATGATTTTTTGTTGTTTTATTTTTGCAAATAGCTTATAGTTGTTTTCCAAAGCAATCAGACTTTGTGTAAGTTACCAAAGAAAAATGGAGTTAAACATTAGAGGACAGTGAAAGTTAGTGTTGAAGGGCTATGTAGCTGTAAGGAGTTCTGTTGTTCTTGTCCATCTTTTCTAAATTTCTTCCTATGACGTTTCTCAAACTCAAGAGAAAATGAGGTTGAGATCAAGGTTTATATTTGGGAAATTATTGCCAAATTTGGCTATGAAACCGGCACTATAGTTTAATGATAATAATCATAGCTTGTTACAAGTGAAACAGCTCTTTTTAATTGGAAAAGATATGCAAGGTTGTTTACTTTCCAAACGTGAAATCTTGTTGGGAGCTGTGTTTTATCCTCTGCTTCTTCCATGCTTGTTATTAGTGATGTTGCAATGTCGGGTAAGTGAACATTATGAAGAGCCCAGTTCATTCCCCGCTGAATGCTTTTGGGGCCTTTCCATGGATTTCAGCTGGCATGGATCAGCCTTTATCTGCTAGTAGAGTTGAGACATATTTATTCATTAATTCTCTGAGTGCTATTGTAAGTTGTTTGAGTTCTCCTTTCTACTCTTTTGACAGGAGACCATGATCTTTAATTGCTTGCTTTCTCCTTTGTTAAATTATAGCTTCAGAGTCCTGTTGTTCAAAAAATGATTAAGAACTTAAAAGCCAAAGAAAGCTGCTATTATCCTGCTTCTCAGGACATTTTCAAGGAAGTAGAAGATGGCAAGGGTAGAGTGAATGAGATATATATTTTGTCTGTGTTTATATGTGTATGTTACAGAATAATCTATAATTTGTGTTGACATAACAGTGTAAGTCATGGTGAGATATATCAAGGCTGCAAGGGCATACACATATTAAATGAAGCTCCTTTGTGTGCTGACCTGGCTCGTTATTTGTTTGTTGTTTTTTTAATTTTATGTGGATACTTTTCCTGTCATAAAAATATGTGAGAGAGACAGTAGTGGCAAAATCAATTAGTATGTGCATTTTTTCAGCATAATTTTTGATTCTTTAGCTGCAGTAAATCTGTAGATAGATAAATTCTACTGCTAAAAGAAATAAAATAAGGCAGTTAGTAATAAAGAAATATTTAGCTAATGTACTACTTTGTATATAAAATTAAACTTTAATGGAATATAATAAAATGCCAGGTTCTATAATGTTATTCAGTTTAGGAGATACTAGCTCTGCAAACAGCTTACACTCACAAGTGTTGTCTTGCCTATTTTACTCATGATTAAAGATCACTGGTAAAGTTTTGAAATAAAACCTTAAAGTATTCACATGTTTACATATTTTTTCTTTTCTTTTTCCTTTTTTTTTCTTTTTTCTTTTTTTTTAATCCCTGTGTTAAAAGTGTGGTTTCTTGGAGGCAATAGTTTTGTATTAGTGACTTGAAATATATTTAAACAGTTTTTCTGCTGATGTATGACTAGAAGAAAGGATTGAAACTTTCTAAAATTAGATAGGTGCCTTTAATTAGCAAATAGTCTACAGTGATGGAGTGCAAAAATTTTCAGGTCTCTTCTGAACTGTTGAGACCAGAGATGTGTGGAGATGTTTTTGAGGCAATGGAAAGACATTATTCACCAGGACCTTGGCACCTGTAGAGGCTGGCATTGCTCTACAACCTTCATTTTAATAAAAGTTTAGAGCAGTAAAAGAACAGACTTTATCTACATTGAACAGAGACCAAACCAAACTGCTTGTATGAGTGAATCTTTCTAATGTTATCCCATGCCAGCAGCAGCCCAGAGCATGCCTGTTGTGCTTTCTACTGAAGGGCAAAAGAGCACAAGCTTCTGCAGTCTGGGAAAAGAAGATGTCCAAGTATCCAGCGTGAAGCAAACGCGGAGTCCTCATCCCCTTTATTGAAAAACGCCAAGCCATTGAACATAACACTGGAAGATGCAGTGGAGCACACAGATGTGCTGTCCTCTTCATGCCAGGTTAGTCAGGATTATTAACTGATAGCATTTGACCTCTTGTGATCAGACCTGGCCTGTCCGACATACACCCTCTTTAAAATGATTGAAGACTTCAGAGTTTTTTTTTCTTTCATTCCCAGGTAGAATTTCACGTTTCCATGACCTAGGCATCTGCAATGATTCCTGCTTCTCCTCCGTCTGGTTAGCAGCAGAACAGAACAACAGAACAGCAATGGAACAACAGACTGGTTATAGAAATCCGACATACACCCTCTTTAAGATGTATGCAGACTTCAGAGGTTTTTTTTTTCATTCCAAGGTAGAATTTCACGTTTCCACGACCTAGGCATCTGCAGCGATTCCTGCTTCTCCTCCATCTGGTTGGCAGCAGAACAGAACAACAGAGCAGCAATGGAACAACAGACTGGTTATAGAAAGATGTTAAGTATCCTTAACTACCAGAAGTGGAATGGGAGCCATCCTAGCCTCTTGATGAGCCTCCATTCAGTTTCATGAGCAATCCTTGGCTGTAACATGCCACTAAAACCTACATATTTTTCTCTTTTAAATAAATAAAGGATAACTTTGCATTCCTGATTGAGGCTAGGTTAGTTTAGAAATTCTCATCTCTTCAGCTGTAGCATTTTTCCTTTTTATATTTTTACAGCATTTGTAGAAGCCCAAGATAATGATCTGTATCTGAGACCACTGGAAAAATACATTCAGCTCTTTTGGGAGATAGAATTCCCAAAGATCCGTAATTTATTCCCACCTTTACTTCAAACCTGCCTGATTTATTGCATATCTGATATGGAACCACCCTGGGTTCTATAGCATGCCTGTGCAAATAGTAGTTCTGCTGCAGGAGTTTTGCGATCTGCTTATTGACCAGATAGCTTCAAGTAAGGGTAATAAAACACAGAAGTACCTAATAAATAAATGTTAGTTGATATACAGTACACCGATAACAAAGACATGGATTTAATCTGTCTGTTAGTCATCTAATAAACACAATAATTACATTATAGATACTCTCAACCAGTATTAGATTATTAAATTTGAAGTTGAGCTGAATAATTATCCGTCAGCTGTACCATTCACATACTGCGTATTTAAGAATGACATATGTTTCTCATCTAGTGGAAGAAAGCTATTCTTCAGAAGCCATATAACCTTTTCAGGTTGGGTTGTTGTTCCTCATCCCCTTCCTGTTGGTATAAGTTTGCTGCCTCTTTTCTTACCATGTTTCTTAGTAGGTATTTCCTTTCCTGAATTGCAAAATGCTGGTAAGAACTACGCAAATCAAGAAAACAGGGGAGTTGCAAACAAGCTGTGCCTGACCTGCCTTGCTGCGTTTTCTGTCCTCCTGTCGTCAGTAAGCTTTCCCCATGTTCCCACTGAAACCCACCATTTTGGTAGAAGTAGGAGAACTTTTAAACATTGGCAAGCGAAGCCATTCTGCAGGATTCATTGTTTTGGAGGAACTTTTGTTGGTCAAGAAATGGGAGAATTCCCTTCAAAGGCAGCCTGCTGTACTTTCTGAGCAGACAGCACAAACCTCCCTTCGGACCAGGGTGCCCCCTGAGCAGGGAACGAGGGAGGAGACCTGATTCTCTTCTCCTGCAAGAAGGATGCTTATGGAAGTAGGAGGAGGCTTGGCGGGGCTGTCGCTGAACAGGAGCCCCCTGAGAGTACCTGGAGGGGTAAATCTGCTTTCTCTGTTACAGGCTTACAGCAGTATTGAAGTGGTGAGTGGGCACAGGGTACTCCACTCTCTTTTCAGCGGAAAAAAATGGTGTGAGCATCCATGTACTGGAAGAATCCTTTCTCTGGCAGGATGGGAACTGGACACTTAGATTTGTGCTTAGATTTGCTTGGGAGGGAAACCTGATCTGAGGAAATCATTGTGTCTCCCATGTCACACAGCACTACACTATCAGATCTCCTGTTTATTTTTACTTTGTCAAACATCTGTTATGTATGGCAAGGTCCCATTTGCCACTTTGACTTTGCACCATCTCCTTCCTCATGTGTTTAAGCTGGACATTAACAGGCTAACGTAAATTTTTAATTGAAATTAATCTGAATGCCTGGCAAATTATTGCTCTCTGTTAGAATGCAAGTATTAATGAATGACAGAGCCTGTGCATTCTGATCTCAGCCCAAAATGGCAGGTTTTGAAGTGGTGCCAAAAGGTTTGGATGAAGCCATAAATAATTCTTAGTTTGTAAGGTTTGGAGAAAGAGAGGGCAAGAAGTACCTAGGAGCTGTGGCAAAGTGAAGTAGAAGATATGGGGAGGGGGCATGGGGCTGGGAGAAGGATAGAATGAAAACTATGACGAGGAAAAGGTTTTTGTTTCCCCATCCCTCCCCTGCCACCCCTACTTGCATTATATTAGTCAAAGAAATTAACATCATGTGTTTGATGTGAATCTGCAATAAATGTAAGTTATACCAGTTTCAGATAAACTGATGAAACAAGAACAGCAAAAAAACAACCTGTAGTCCTGTCCGCATCACTGCACCCCCCACCCCACCTTACTGCCTGCAGACAGTGTCATCCATGGGTCCTGGTTCTGTCTTTCAGGTTATTCATGTTTCTGTCCAGAATTACACATTAGGTACGCGTGTGTTCTAGGTTTGATTCTGGGTTTGGGGAAGCTAATTTACTAAATGAAAAAAGCTAGGAGGAGTGGCGTTGGCACCTCTGTATGTGTTGGCACAACATGTGCTATGTGAGAATTAGTACCCAAAGGCTATGGAGGTGTTATGGCAAACAGGTGAATAAATTTCCAATCTCACTTTTATTAGGGGAAAAAAGTCCCTTTACTCTGTTATTTCTTGAATGTTCACTGTACAAAAGATGATACATAAGGGTCAGTCTAGCTGGAGGGATTTGTAACAGGTTGAACATACTTGGGGAGCATCTCAAAAGTGAGAGTATATTATGAGATAATTGACAAACTAGAATAATTAGAGATAACAATATTAAAAGATAATACATGTTATTTTCTGTGTTCATATATAAAGTAGAAAGTAACTTTATGACTGATGTCATGACTGCATTTTAAAAAGTTACTCTTTAAAAATTTTTTCTCCTGCTGTTCATCTATTTACATTCTCGTCTAGGTTGTATCTTTCACCAGAAAATCTTTTCAAAGGAGAAACTGAAGAATCATTGAAGCATGTGAAAATAGCTAAAACTACCTTAAAAATCTTTAAGGATTCTTTCTTCAGTCACGGAAACAGATTGGAGAGTTACTTTGCCTGTGGCAATGAATTTAAACCATGGGATTTCAGACCTGAGATGTTTTCCACGTGTGATATGTTTCTCAACCACTGACTAAAGATTGAGGTATTAGTTATTATCATTGTTGCTGGATAAATATAGTATCTGAGGAATACAGGTTATTTTCAGTTATACAGACAACAAGACAGGTTTCTGATATCCAGAATGCAAAATTACAGTGCATAAGAAGAGTTTGGAGTGTTGAATAGGATGCAAATACTGCATGCTGTGCAAGGAGCAGAGTAGTATTAGCAGTAACAAATGTGTTTCCTAAATCCAGCCCTTCCCAGGTGTTTGAAAGTTGCTTTAGTAAAGTGTTACTCTTCACATGCAGCCCATGGCTGAGCGTGACACCCGCCTCCGTTTTTTTCCAAGAACTGAGGAGGAGTCATCAGTTTATAGCTAGAAAAAATGCGGTGTTTTAGGCTAGTCCTTGGTTGAGACAGAATACTCTTCACCTCCCCTTTTAAGTCTGTGCCAACAAGCAAGGGAAGATGAAAAATCTGAGGTCAGGAAAGGAGTGTAGAATATTTTTCTAATATTGTGGTTAGGATAGTTGTGTAGGATGGGAGCTGTCATAGCTTCTTGTTCCTGCTCCTGGGGCCTTTTTTTATGCTTTCCTGAGCCTGGAAGCAGTTGCAGTAGGAGTCTGGACTGGCTGCTGCTGACACTGCCCTTCTGGGAGGTGGGAGATTCTCTTTTGGGGTCTGAGCTGGAAAATTATGTACTTTAGCTCTGCAATTATTTAGCTAGTGTGCCTTTCCATCCCACTCCTTTAAAACACTGTCAGCGAGTATGAAATCCAGTCTTACAGTGTCTGACAGTGCCTACCAGAGCGATCTCTGAAAGGGATTTGGGGTGAATGTGTTGGCTTTTGGCTGTCCGTTGGCAGGCAGACAGGTCAGGGTGCTCTGGCTGGGAGGTAGTTTTGGATGCTTAGGAGCAGTGTCCTGTGCCAGCAGTTTTGCAAGCGTGTCTGCTTGTGCCCATCAGAGGCATCACGTACAGCCAGAGCACAGGAACTAACTCCTGCTGTCAGTCCTGGTCCTTGACAACCAGGTGGGACCACGGAGAGCCCTGCCCCGCACAAGCAGGTCCCTTCAGGGTGAGGGGCAGCTGAGTGATGTCTTTGTAGACTGTAACACTGAGCCGAGGGGTCTGCGCTCCACCCAGTCTGCTTGAGGAGCCCTCCACTGGTTTGCACCTAAAGACAATAGGTGTTGCACATTTCTCAACAAACAAGGAACCAGTTATTTTCATCCCTTCGGGGCATAAAACAATTACTTCGTTCAAGTGAAATCGGAGACCATAGAAATTAATTTGGCACATGTTACAAAGCAGGTTGAAGTGGGTTCAGTTTTAGTCCCCTGAGAAAGATTTACGTTTAATTGTCATAGCAACATTTTGTGTTATGATAATGAGTCGTGTTTATACATGAAAGTATGTGTTTAGTAGTGCTTGCTCTTTTTTATCTAGACCTTTTTTAACATAATCTGATAAAATGAGAGTTAAATTTGTGTGTTCTATGCGACAATTCATTTCCACTTATATTTTAATCCTATAAGCGACTCAACCAGGATAAAACCTTGCTGGAATTACCTGTTGCTCCTCCACTTTTTTTTCATATTATTTATTTAAGATGGCACAGATTTTAACTTCTCATTCTGCCAAACCAGAAGAGAGAAGGTCAAATGAGGCAAAAAACATCTCAGACATCAGATTTGTTACTGTTTTTTGTAGAGGCATACTGTTAATTAATTTTTATTCATTTAATCTAGGAAATCTTTGTTAACATGTTGGAATTTCAAAAGCTGAAAAAGCTGGATTTTGGTGGAATTAAGGGAAAAAATTTAAGCGAGGAGGTCTGCAGAGTGAACAAAGTGTTTCTGGAAAGCTGTGAAGTTTTGAGAAAGAGAACATAGGACCCTTCAGATTACAGTAACATGGTGATATTGCACCTTGCACATAGGCATTTGTGCTGTTATTTCCTTGTTTATTTAAAAGTGTCTGTGAACTTGGAGGTTGTGAGACTGGGAATCTTATGGTGCCAAATGGAACTAGGCATGAGATAGGCTTCCAACACAGCTGAGTTCAGCCACTTCTTTAAACAAGAGATTAATTTTTTTAAGAAAAGATTTCTGGATGCTTTCTCCTGATCAAATGTCTGAATTATTTAGAAGTGCCACATGTGGAGAAGCATTCAGGTGGCTCTTGCCAAAGAATTAATGAATTTGCCAAAATGAATAAAATGAGTTTAAGTGAATAAAATAAATTTGGATAAAGTGAAACAAAATCCCCCACCAACATTGCTGAAAATCAGAAAAAGCAAAAAAGTTAATTATTGGCATACAGTATACAGAACTGACAGTCGGTTCTGTAAGCTTTTTCTCCCCGAGTGTTAGGATACAATTTATACGCAGTTCTGGTGTAAATAATAAATTGGTTGATTCTACTTGAAAGATAGAGAAGGTTTTTAAAATGTTGGTGCATAGCAATGCCTTGGAGTAATAGCTAAAATAATTTCTAACACTATGCTCATGGACAGTCATGGTATATCTATCTGATAAAACAAAGTATGACTGTTACTGTTCTTTACATAGATCCTTTTTTTTTTTTTGGTCATTTTCAAGATTTTGGTGTTAACTCATAGCTATAAGTATCTGCAAACTTGGAAAATGGTGTTTCCTGAAGGATTTGATCCACTTTTAAGATACATTCACATAAAGAAGCACCCTATCACGTTATGTAGTTGGCTTTGCTGCCAGAGAGGATGTGGAGTCTCCTTCTCTGAAGATACCCAAAACCCTCCTGGATGCGATGCTGTGCAACCTGCTGTAGGTGACCCTGCTTTGGCAGAGGGGTTGGACTGGATGATCTCCAGAGGTCCCTTCCAACCCTGACTGTTCTGTGACTCTGCTGGCTAGAGCACCCGGCTGCCTTCAGAGCGGGCTGTGGTCCCAGCACATAGGATGCTTCCAGCATTTGCAGCGGGCTGGAGGACAGAGCTGCCCGGCGAGTGCCCCAGCCACCGGGCTGCTCCTCAGGCTGCTTGCGGCTCTGCCTGGCACGGCTGGCAGAACAGCAGCCACATTTCCTCTCTTCTCCATCTTTTTTACCCCGCAGCTTTGCGGACTAGGACACCGTCTTTGAGAGTGGGGAGGTATTGATGAAATTCCTCTTGAAGCGAGGAGGCTGGCAAACCCAGGTCTGGCCCCTGGCAGGTGTGTGCCCCAGCCGGGGGAGGTAAGGCAGCAGCAGAGGGGGAGAGGCAGCCCCAGTCCCAGCTGCAGATTCAATGGGTGCCCTGTGATGACTCTCTTCTTTGCTGTCCTGGTCCAAAAGGTCACCATCGCAAGTGGGGTTCAGTCACCTCAAAATAAGCTACATTAAAGACATATCTTTTTCTAATCTGTTTGCTGACTGAATGTCATTTAAATGAAAGTCTTTTCCTCTATTGGATGACCAATTTTTTGGTTTTTGTTCAGTTTTGTTTTGGTTTACACTTATGCCCACCCATTCTCCCCACCCCCAAATCCTCAGGCCAGCTGTTCTCTTGCCATTTCCCTGTGACACCTGTGTACCCAAAGCCTGCTGGGTTTTCCCAGGTGCAGACAATGAGGAGATGGGCTCAGCCTCCCTATGGGCATAACCTTTGCTGGCGTTTAGGAGCTTGGACCTGCTGTGTGGTATTTTTGGCAGTGTACTAAGGAGGGAGATTGCCTTGTGTGTAAGAAGCACATATTTGGGGTAAGATGTTCTTTTAACAGCCAAATTTTCTGAAATAGACCCAAATCTTAAAGTTGTTGTTATTAAAATAATATA
>NW_009595611.1:0-3361 GCF_000690535.1 Cariama cristata
TCCTCAAACCCTCCCCGCGTCCTTGACCGTGTTTTTTTTCCTCCCCTGTATCCCTGACTCTCTCGCATCTTCTCCCTGTATCCCCGTCGTCTTCTATCCGCACCGCATTTAGCCCCGTGTCTGTGATCCTGTGTTCTCATCAGCGCCCTTAAATCTTCCTTGCATCCCTGTCTGTTCTCCCGTCAGCACCCCTAAATCCTCCCTGTGCCCCTCCACCCCCATCTGTGCTCCTAAACGCCTCCTGCGTCCTTGTCCCGTCCTCCTCATCTCCATCAGCACTCCTAAATCCTCCCTGTATCCCTGGCCCTGCATCCTCGGCCCCGTCAGCACCCCTGCATCCCCTCTGCACCCTCCCCATCAGCACCTCTTAGTCCCCTCCACCCTACCCTCCATCAGCACCCCTAAATCCCCACCTGTCCCTGCCCCAGCCTCCCTGGAGCATCGGGCTGGTGAGAAGGCCCAGGCCCCCCCATGGTGCCCAGGGCCAGGCCCGGCTCAGCAGCAGCATCCCTGCACCCCTTTTGGCTGGGAGAAGCTCAGGCTGAGCCTGCCCCAGGCATGGGGGATCCCACTGTCCCCCCAGACCCTCCCTCAGCCCCATTCCTCCCCAGTACCTGCAGGGAGAGACTGGCAGGGTGCTGGGGCCGGGTGCTGATCACAAGTGGTTCGTTCCCAGCTTTGACCTTGGTGCCTGGCCTGGCCAGTGCCCAGCCCCACTTCAGGGGACCCTCACACCCCGCTGCCAGACCCCTCGCCCTACCGGGCCTCATCCTGCCTCCCCTGGCATCCCGGGGTGCGCAGGGCTTCTCCCTGTTATTGCGCTAATAGGTACAGTGCGGTGGCTGCCGGGTGAGTCAGGGTGCTGGCTGGGACGGGCATCCCGTCCTTCCCAGGGGATGCCGTCAGCGCTCCCCAACGGGGCAGGATGTGAGGAATGGGGTGCGTGCCTGCGCCCTGCGGGGGAATGCTGGCTCTCCTGGCCCTTCTCCAAAACGGGGTCCCCCCGGGGCTCCCCATTCCAAAGGCTGGACTGTGGAGGGGATGCCTACGGAGGCAGAGTGGGGAAGCCACCCCTGTGCCGCTTGGCATCCTCACTGCCATTCTCACGGGTGGATTTCCACAGGAGTGGGCTGGACGGGGCGGATGCCAATGCCGGGGTGACCCAGAGGCACCACACGCTGATGAGTCCAGGAGCGTACCTGGCTCCCTGCAGCAGGGCCTGGCACCGACCCTCCTGTACCACCCGTGCCGGAGCAGTGGGAAGCGGCTCATCCCGTCACCTGTGACACAGGGTGGTCCCAGCGGGTCCCCATCTCCGGCAGGCTCCTGCCCGGGGCGGCATGGGCTCCATCCGTATGCCGGCACCGCGTCCCTCCTCTTCCCACTTGGGGAGACTGGGCATTCTCCAGCTTGCGTCCTTTACACTAAAAAGAAGCCATTTCAGGGTTTTTAATCTCCATTTTGCTGCCGGCTTTCAGAGCTGGCTGCTTGAAATACCTGCGTACCCCCTTTTTTTCTTCTGTTTTACCCCAGGGACCCGCTGGTCCTCCCCAGGGACGTGGTGGTGGTGGAGTCACAGAGGGGGAGCGGATGCTCAGCACCTGGGCAGGCTCCACCGCAGTGCCCCGGCTGCTGGTTTTGGGTTGTTCCCTTTTGGTTATCAACCATGCCCTTGGTCTGGGGTGAGACAAGCTGGAGCCCGTGTTCCTTGCTCTCCCCAAGCCGTGGTTAGCCATCCCTTCCCTTCTCCCGGTGGCCTCTTCCCGCTGGGGCAGAGGATGGGCAGGCAGAACCAGACGGGCAGGCAGCCGCAGGCAGAGCTGCCTGCACTCCGGCGAGGGCAGGGCGTGCAAAGCCTGGTTCCACCTGACACGTCTTTCCCCATGCTCCCGTCGCCCCAAAAGTAGGGCACAAACACAAGCATGGACCGTGGCTTTGGGTATTTGGGGCTTGGAAACCGTCGGTTGGTCTCCTGCAAGGGGCACGCCATGATTTCGGAGCTGGGAGGGGCTGTGCTGCTGGCACAGCGAGAGATCCCTGCCATCTCCGCAGCAGTCGTGGGGAGCGGGGCGGTTTTTGGGGCTGCAGAGGAGCTGAGCTGAGCTGACCGCATCCTCTGTCCCCGCAGAGTGGAGGCCTGCGGTGATGCTGGCGGCCATCGACTGTGCTGACGAGGCCAACCAGCAAGTGTGTGCCAGTTTTGGGATAACTGGCTTCCCCACGCTGAAGGTAAGGGCTGTGTGTGCTGGGCACTCGCCTGGTTTCATCGTGCTTTGCCTTTTGACCTATCTCTCTCTTGCTCAATAAGATTGACAGTGCTATTGCACCGAAATATTCTCTTTGGGGCTTTGCAGGCTAGAGCTGTTTCACCCTTCCCCAAAACATAACTGTGGCTGGGCTGCAGCCAGCACAACTGCTGGGTGATGTAGCAAAAAGGAGAGGGAGGGAAAACCGAAATCCTGCTTTCTGGTGGAAAGTAGAGACCAGATCTCCCCTAGGACAGGGGAGAATCCGAAACCTGAATTGGAAACGCCTGGGAAAGGCTGCTGGAGGGCTGAGAGCGATTGCAGGCACAGGTTTTGGAGGAGGGCGCAGGGATGCTGCAGGAGGCTGCGCCGGGCTCTCCCGGGAGCCTCGGAGGTGCTGTCCCTCCTCCTGGGTCCCCGCTCGGCTCTTTAGCTACGTCAATACTCCATTTCACGGCATTTCCCACTGCAAACAGAGCCTGGCTCCAACACGAGCAGTAAAGCCGAGGCACTCCAGGTGCAGGCAGCGAAAGCCAGGATCACCTTGAGACGGAACGGGGGAGATGAGAGTTTCGTTAGATATGCCCTCAGTCCCAGCTTTACAGGCTCAGCCCAAGATGGGGGTCAGCTTTGGGGGTTTGCCAGGCAAGGTTGGCTTGTGCCCCAGCCCTGCCCTGGGGTCTCACCAAGCACCTGCTGCCTGAGCACCCACTGCCCATGGGACATTGACCAAAACATCTCCCGGGGCAGGGAAACGTGCTGATGTGGCAGTGCCGAGAAGTCACTTGCTTCGCATCCCCTGTCCCCGCCAAACACCTTTTGCAAACAGCCCGCGCTCCCAGCCCAGCCTGCAAAGCAAACACCTGTCTGACGCAACTCGGGTTTGCTGCTCGGGCCGTACCGCAGGCACTGGAGCCGCTGTGGGAGGCCAGGAGTGGGGAAAACCCCCCTTCTCCTGCTTTGTGAGAGCTCTGGAGCAGGGAGACAGTGGTTTGCAGGATGGGGAAGGTCCCGGCTGTCTCCCTGGGACCCTTGGAGACACCTGCCCTGCTGCCTGCCAGCATTGAGCCCTTGGCTGGACATGGCTCCCAGCCCCACCAGGGCTCCCTCCCCGC
>NW_009595611.1:3392-5442 GCF_000690535.1 Cariama cristata
CGCAAGACGGGGACAGGGCTGGGAGCTCCCTCTGCGGTGGCTGGTGTCGGTCAGCGTGCTGTAACGTTGTGGGGAAACTGAGGCAGAGCCAGTCCTGGCGGGGGAGGGGGGGGCTCTGCCTGCTGGGCTGCACTGCCTCCCTGTCCCACTCCAAACACTCTCACTCTTGTGGTTGTTATTTTTTTTTCCCTTTCAGTTCTTCAGAGCTTTTAGCAAGAAGGCAGAAGATGGGATAAGGATTACTAGTGAGTATTCAGAACCACGGGGTTTTTGTTTTTCTTTTTAATCCCCGGGTGCGAACGGCCCTGCTGCCCGCACCCCCCGTGCGTTGGGACCTTGGGGAGCCCAGGGGGGGCAGCTCGGCGCGGCTCCCCTCGGCTCAGTCCATAGGACCGGGTTCCCCAGGACTGACCCCTTGGCATCCTGTCCCCTTGCAGATCCCAGTGCCACCGTCGAGGACCTGCGCAAGGCTATCATCACCAACCTTGAGCAGAGCCAGGATGCCTGGCCGCCCGCCTGTCCTCCGCTGGAGCCGGCAAGGTAGGGGTGGTATGTTGGTGGGGGTGGCTCTGACAGCCTCCATCCCATGGAAAACAGGTTTTTGGGGAAATCCTGAGCCAAAAACGAGCACAGAGCAGCTGTGGCATCACCTGCATCCCAGAGAGAGATGACCTGGCCAGGCTAGAGCCATTTACGTGGCCCGGATGAGATGGGCCATGTTATCACATCTCCTAACGAACCTGCTCATCAACCTTAATTAGAGCAAGCGGCGCCTGGACCAGGACCGTAGCAGTGCTGTGCCATGCCGAATGAGGCTACTACCTTTAGCAGCTTTTTCCTGCCCCGAGAAAGGATTTTCTTGATTTGGTACAAATTTGTTGGGACCTGAGTTGTCTTCGCCAGATGCAGGCGGCTGCTTCACTCTCGGGGGGGGGAGCATTTGACTTTCCCAAAGCGATAGTCGAACCAAGCCTGTGTTTCAGCTCTCTGGTGCCTCTGTGTCCTAGCCAAAAACCTAACAGCCCTGGTTGAAGTTCATTGCTGGTTTTTTTTTTTTTCCCCTGGGTGAGCGTGCAGCTCCCTCCTGCCCTGCCCTGCCTGTGCTTTGTTTTCTGCCTCCTTGGCTGACCCCGGTGGGTTTTCTCAAAGCCTGTGAACCGGAGCAGAAAATTGGGCTGGAAACCTCAGCGAGAACGAATTGCCCGCTCGGTGGGGCTGAACCTGCACCAGCATCCCCTGCCAAATCCCAGCGGCCGAGGGCCGAGTTCCTTTCGGGCGGGAGGGCAGAGCCTGCGGCTGACGCCGAGGCACCCACTGCTATCCTCTTCTCTCCTGCAGCGCGGAGGAGGTTCGCACCTTCTTCCAGAGGAACAAGGACCGGTACCTGGCGCTGATCTTTGAGAAGAGCAACTCTTTCGTGGGCAGAGAGGTGGGTACAGCTGCATTTATCCCCTGTTTCTCTTTAAGCCCGTGTCCCTGGTGCCCAATAAGTCCTGGGTACCTTTGGCAGGGAAATCCTCTCCTGGCAGCCTCCCTGGTCGACTTGCACGCTGCTTTGCAGGTGCAAAGTGTTATACAGGGTGCTAAATAGCCCTGCTGCATCCCCAGTGGGGCTGGGGGTCCTGCCACCCCCCCGCCGTCTGACCCTGGGGCTGCTGGGCTTGCAGGTGGCACTGGACATGCTGCAATACGAGAACGTGGCGGGGGAGGGGGGGCCGGAGTAAGAGCTCGTGGAGAAGTTTGTTGTCACCCCCTTCCCCTCTGGCTATCTGCTCCTCCGCAACGGCTCCTTCTCCCGCCTGCCCGTGTGAGTGTGGGACACGGCAAGGGGGGTGGGTTTGGGGGCCCTGGTGGGGTGCCAGGCTTGTGCCTCGTCTCTCCGCTCTCCTTTATCATTGTGAGAAATTTCAGTAGGAAGGAGACAGTGGCTGGGTCGAGCAGGGGGGCGGGGGCCTGCTGGTGGGCACTGAAGGGGGCTACTGGCCCTGCCTGGACCTGGCGGAAGGGAAAACGGCTTATGACCCTTGCCTCACTACCCCCCCTATGCCCA
>NW_009595611.1:5527-5867 GCF_000690535.1 Cariama cristata
ACCACCCCGTGCTCATTCCCCAGGTCCAAGTTGCCGGTTTGGCTAAGCCTTTGGCCTCCTTTGCTCCCTCCTTGGGACCAGGGGCTGTTTGGGAGGGAAGAGGGTCTTGCTCACGGCTTCTCCTTCCTTGCAGGCGGCTGGAGGCGCGCTCCTTCTACACCTACTACCTGCGCATGCTCTCGGGTGTCACCCGCGGCTCCTACAAGCTGAACACAACCGTCAGTGCTTCCAACGGATCCGACACATCCCTGCTAAAGGATGCTGACCGGTTAGACACCCCCCTTCGCCTCATCATTTTGGGGCTGCAGGAGGCTGGGGGGTGGTGTGGGGCGGGGGTGCT
>NW_009595611.1:5905-6909 GCF_000690535.1 Cariama cristata
CCTTTTCCCTGGGAAAAAAACCCAAATCGTGGCTGGGTCCCCGGGGGTGGTGATTAAGGGGCTGATGGATCGTGGTATTGCGCTCTCCCCAGCTCCAAGGTGTACATGGCCGACCTGGAGTCCACGCTGCACTATTCGCTGCGGGTGGAGGCTCCCCGCGCTGCCGTCCTGTCGGGAGCCCAGCTGACCACCTTCAAGCGCTACGTGGCCACACTGGTGAAGGTGAGGAGCTTTCGGTGTTGGGAGAGGACCTGCCCACGCTTCCACATAGCTATTTATAAGGTGAAATGCAAATGCAGAGTGCAAGCCACCATGTCCTAGCGCTCGCAGGTAGCGAAGCGTGGCAGTCTCGGATGTGAGCTCTGTGTCCCGGTGCTGTCGTGGGGCTGTCCCCAGCCCTGTGAATCTCCAGACTGAGCCCAGATCCCAACAGGAGCTGAGAGCAAGCGCCGGAGAGTTTCAGACGAGATGTGGGGAGCAGGTATCGGCGGGCAGAGCAGGATCGGTACTTGCAGGAGGTGTCGAGGCAGTAGGTTTTTTCAGAAGAGATGCTGTCACCCGCTGGGGAGGCAGAGCTGATCAGAGGGGTTTGTAACTCTGATCCCCTGGTTTAGATGCTCAGCTCAGGGAGCTGATCTCTGCAGGCTCCTTTGATAGTCCAGGAAAGGGACTCCCGCTCAGAGCCAGCCTCTGGAAGAGCCTAATTTAAGGTCTCCTTTTTTCTTCTCTGTTGGGCTTGGTGAAATGGAAGCGTGCAAGAGCTTTGAGCCAGCAGGAGCTGGGCAGTTCAATTTGCTGACGTGATGAAGTGCTGCGTTTGGCTGAGGTTTCCACCGCTGGGCTTGCAGGAGCCCTGTCCCCATCCCCGTCCCTAGCCCAGCCCGGGCTCTTTGGCAGACCTTCACCTGGTTGTGCCCGCCACCTTTGCTCCCTCCTTTGTTACGCAGGGTCTCGCGCTCGGTTTGGACCTCGTGTAGCCCTCGCTGATGTGCGAGACACCCCCT
>NW_009595611.1:7073-7808 GCF_000690535.1 Cariama cristata
AACCCCCCATCCCGTCCGCTCCCGGGCCAAGGGTATCAGCTTGCTGGGGTGGTGGTCAGCAGCAGCGGTTTTATTTGATCACCTTTTAATTCTTCCTGCAACCCTTCCCCTCGCTGACTGAGCACCGGCTTTGGCAAGGGGGCAAAGCTGTGTCCCCCGCTGCAGGCAGAAGGCTCTGGGGCGATGGCTGGTGGGTGCCGGTGCTTCCCCAAGGATGCCGAGCCAGCGCTGCCGTTTCCATGCGTATCCACGGGACGGAGCAGCATCCCCAGGATTGCTGCCAGCTCGGCAGGGCTCAGGCTGGGGGGACTCAGCCAGCGGGTCCCAGCCTTAACTGTTGCCTTCCCGAGAGGTATTTAAGGCACAGAAGGGGAAAAAAAAAAAAAAAATCCTAACGTGGAAAGAAGTGGTGCCTGGAAAGCAGGGCATCGTGCAGCAAAGCCTCCCGCCGAAGGAGCTGGGGAGACGACTGCGTTTTGCAGCAGAAATAATCAGGTCACAGAAGAATTCCCTTGTGAATTTGGGACTTGCGCTGTGATTCCCCACCGGGGAGAACAGCTCAGACTTGGCAAAATGCTTCTTCCTTTCGCTTCCCCGTTGCTTTTCCTATGTGCTGTTGGTCTCGTCCTCCCCTCGGGTCAGTCCCTCCGTCCGTCCATCCGTCCGTCCATCGGTGGCAGGTACTGACGGGCTGCCCCCTCTCCCCGAAGCATCTGCGTTTTTAAAGTGCTGCCG
>NW_009595612.1:0-1460 GCF_000690535.1 Cariama cristata
GAAACACGCCACTGAGAACAAGGTGAGGGCGGGGAGAGGTCTTAACCTCAACCTGAGGGGTCTTGGGTTGACCCAAGCCAACATGAATAGGTTTTGAGATCAACCAAGCCTGGTTGGGTTGTGTCACCAAGACGCAAGGCTGGTTGGATTGGGTTGCCAAGACCTAACGCTGGTTGGATTGGGTCATCAAGACCAAAGCCCGATTGGGTTCTCCTGCACATCCTGATTTAGGCCCGGCTCAGCCAAGAGCAAGAAAAACCTCCTGTCTCTTGCCTGACCTCTGACACCAAGCTGAAGGCCTGATGTTTCCCTTCTTGCAGGTCAAGAATCTCACAGAGGAAATGGCTGGGCTGGATGAGGTCATTGCCAAGCTGACGAAGGAGAAGAAGACCCTGCAAGAAGCTCACCAGCAAGCGCTGGATGACCTGCAGGCGGAGGAAGACAAGGTCAACACCTTGACCAAGGCCAAAGTCAAGCTGGAACAGCAGGCGGATGATGTGAGTGTGGACCGGTCCCATCATGGGCACTGCCAAGGAGCTTCCTGGGGCAGAGATCATGAAAAGCTGAGGTTTCTCCCCATTTCTCTGTTTCCACGCAGCTCGAAGGCTCCCTGGAGCAGGAGAAGAAGATCCGGATGGACCTGGAACGGGCCAAGAGGAAGCTGGAAGGCGACTTGAAGCTGACCCAGGAGAACATCATGGACCTGGAGAACGACAAGCAGCAGCTGGAGGAGAAGCTCAAGAAGTGAGGCTGGACCTCCCACCCAGTCCCACCCGGTCAGGGGGCGCAGGCAGGGACCTCAGGGCTCTCTGTCTTCCTCCGTAGGAAAGAATTTGAGCTCCACCAGCAGAACAGCAAGATGGAGGATGAGCAGGCACTGGCCCTGCAGCTCCAGAAGAAACTGAAAGAGCTGCAGGTGAGGGATCCAATCTCTGACCAGTTGGGCTGGGCTGAAGGATCTCTGGCTGCTTTGGTTGGGTTGAAGAGTCTCCAGCTGGTTGGGTTAGGTTAAAGCATCTCCAGCTGGTTGAGTTGGGATGAATTGAGTTAAAAGACTTTCCAGCTGGTTGGGTTGAGTTGAGATTGTCCAGCTGCTTAGGTTGGGCTGAATTGAGTTGAAGAGTCTCCAGGTGGCTGGGTTGAGCTGAGTGGAAGAGTCTCCAGCTGGTTGGGTTGGGTTGGAGAGTGTCCAGTTGGTTCGGTTGACCTGAGTTGACTTGAGTTGAAAGGCCTCTAGCTGGCTGAGTTGGGTTAAAGGATCTCCAGCTGGTTGAGTTGGATTGAGTAGAATTGAATAGTCTCCAGCTGGTTGGGTTGAGTTAAAGGGTCTCCAGACAGTTGGGTTGACCTGAGTTAAGTTGGGTTGAAAGGCCTCCAGCTGGTTGAGTTGGGTCCAAGGACCTCCAGCCAGTTGGGTTGGGTCAAATGGTGTCCAGCCGGTTGGGTTGAGTGGAGTGGAC
>NW_009595613.1:0-3471 GCF_000690535.1 Cariama cristata
GTGAAGGGCTGCGAAACTTACCCTGGAGAAGGGGTAAAAAAAAAAAAGCTTTCAAACCAGTCTCTCCTGTGCCTAATGCAAGCGTTTGAGGATGCCGTGCTGTTTTTGTAGGAAATTTGCCCTAGTGCTCTTGGCTAAAATACTCATTCATATTGCTTAGTAAGCTGAAGAACGTCTGGCTCCTTCCTTTGCCCAAAAGCTGGCTGTGTTCCAGGGTGGCTGTGTGTCACCTTTGGCATAGTTTCAGATCAAGACATGGGAAAAAGTACATGTATACCTTCAGGACCTATAAAGCATAGCTGGCCTACGCATTCGTAATCCTAAATGTACTGGGTGGATCTTTCATAATAAGATGGGATTTTGTATTTCAGTCATCATAAAAAAAAAAAACTGACTATGGCCAGCCTGCTGCCTGGGCATGAGGTGATGTTCCTCTCAGTGTTGCTTTGCTGGAAGAAGTGTGGGGTGGAAATGGGAGGGAGAGAAGAGTTTGTCAGTGAACGCGGACAAGCGGCAGGGGTAGCGCGTCTCGTGTTAACCAGCCTCTCCCCAAACTGGATGGTCCTGTTGCAAAGGAGCCGTCGGCACATCTCCTGCGGAGATGCCAGCTGTTGAGATGAAGTGCCCCTCCCTGATCTCAAGTGGGTTTCTCTGCCCTGGCAGGTGAAAGCAGGGCCTTTGCCGCCATTTGGAAGGCGAGAGCGGGCTCGCTGCCACATGCTTGCGTGCGCTGTCACGGAGAGGTGTGGAAAGGCAGTCCCCGAGGAGAGCAGTCAGCGTGCCTTAATGTGAGGAGTTGGCTGCCACCTTAAAGCCCATCACCTTGGACTGACTGGTCTGGTTATTTCTCTTTCGTGCCTCTGAGGCCTCCCCAGGGAAGCAGAGCTCCTGCCGACTCAGTAATGCAACAAAAGGGCTCTGTAACTGCTGTAGTGACGGGGGGAGTAGTGCTCCGCTCCATGGATGTCTCTTGTGCCTACCTCTTTTCTTCTACATGTCAGGATATGTGTACCAAAAAAAATGTTAGCTATCCTGTAGGAGGTTTCAACAGAGACTGACTTGACAGCTTCTTTCATTTCAGAGTGTTTAAAGATGTGGGTTTCAGTAGGTACTGTCAAGACTAATCTTCAGTTTCCAGCTGCTCTGGGTTAGTCTGTTGTGACTGCCTTTGGGTGTTGATGGAATAGAAGATGATGTGTTATATATCTTAAATATAGGGTGAAGATGTAAAAGTGTTTCTACCCAAGATTTTTTTAATGAGCCTGTGAATCCCTTTAGGTTCCACTTAAGCTCGGTGAATGGCTGCTTCATGTATATTTTAGGTATCTGTGGAGTTGTGGATTTATGCTTTTTTTTTGTTTCTCTGTGAACTGTGCAGTCAAGTAAAATGGGACTTGGACTCTAGTCATCTTGTGCTACAGAATGGCTTGTAATTAGTGTAGCATGTCTTACTGGTTGGGCCGCAGTAAATGATCTATAAAACCTGATACAACTGATACTAACCAGGCTATCTTGTGTAGCATCTAAGAGCATGTGTTTAGCACCCTAAAGTATTTGCGTGAAGTGCTTTAGTATTTGCTGACTTTGCTGTTGCTCACGTTGCTCGGGGGCAAAGGGGTGGGCATCTCTCTGGAGAGCAGAGGCAGACTATGGTCTTGCGAGGCTGTCCTGTGCAGGTCATGTCTGGGTTGTGTCTGCGCCCCCTCTCCTGAGAAATGCCTGCCCCTATGCCACGTGTCAGTAGACAGGTACGTTTTCCTCACCTCTTTCCTAATGTTGATCCATAGCTCTAGTCCTTTATTGGAGGTTTGGCAGTTGGCCAGCCGAAGGCAGCTCCTGCCTTCCCCAAACATATCATTTGGGGCTGACCGCTTGTCTTGCAGTAAATCAGTGTCACAGTATTGATCCAGCGTAAGGTGCTACTAGACGGCATTTTTCCTCTCCTCCCATCCCACAGAGCCTGTTGGCAGCAGGAGCACCAGCAGAAATGAGGTATTTTCTGAGAGCGGTGCTGGTGGTGGGGGACCTCTGCGTTCGCTGAGCTTGGAGCTGGGCTGCTTGCCCCCTGGCTGAGAAGCACTTGCAGGTTTCTGGTGCTTCCCATTTTCGGGGTGCGAAGCGGGAAGAGAGCCCTCCTAGGGACCTTGGGGATGTCAGCTGGCCTGGAAATGGGAATGGCATGGCCTGAGGCTATGCTTGAGACGATACGATGCATTTTCATTCTGGGGTCTTTTCTCTCACAGCTGTGAGCCCTGAACACCAAATGCCTGTTGGATGAAGGTGAGTTGATGAAACTGCCATGTGTAGAAACTGATACGGTTCTAGCTGGAACTGCCTGAATTCAGTATCAGATACTGGCTTCGTTCATTATGTACAGCTTTTTGATGCAGGGAACCCAACTGGTTTTAGAGGAAGTCAGATTTGGTTATGACTACCTGGTACTGCGGTGTTCGCCTCACCACAGCACCTTCTGCACCTTTGCAGGCTGGCTACTTGAAGGTGACAGACTTCTGGGTCTTCTCATCCCATGCCTCTCCCTGTAAGTGATAAGGCTACATTAACCTATGTTCCCTGTGATCTCAGAGCTGGACTGTTTGGGATCTGAAAATGGTCAATCGTATTAGTTTTTCAACTCAAAATTTGTGCAGGGTAGTCTGTATCATCAGAGGGGGTTTTTGTTAAGTGTTATTCAGATGCCCTGATAATAAGTGGAGCCATTTGACTTTCTAGAGAGCCTTTTGGCATATGGGCATACAAAATAACTTGTTTTAGAAGATAAGGCCATTGAAGTTCAAATGCCACAATTTTCATCAATCTCCTCTTGTTTTTTCCCTTTTTTTTTTTTTGACCAGTTTTTGTTAGGCACGCCACAAAACTGCATATGCTGAGCATTCTTGTAATAGCTGCTGTGTGAATATTTTGCTTTGTTCGTGTTTTGAGTGCTCCCTGTGAATTAGGCTGCCTTTTGTTTTCCCTTGGCAGTTAGTGTGCTAGAGCTCTTGTTAGCCTATATGGAGCTCCTTATTTTAATGAGACCAACTTCTCTACTGGCTGTTCTGCTGTTGTTTTATTTATTTTTTTAATCAATGAAGCCTCTTACTGCGACTCTCTTGGGACAATAGCTTTCTTATACTAAAGGAAAATGTATTCCTCTGGACAAAGCTGTGGGAAGCATAACATGCTCATTAGTAATGCTTGGTATATACCCTGCCCTTCCCTTGTTCATTCATAGAAGGAAAAATGACATCAAGCAGAGGACGTCTTGGGTTTTGGTTTTTTGTTGTTGTTGTTTTCCCCCCCTAGAAATAAAAAGAAGGGGAAAGATATCACTTGGAGCATTGGAGCATCTCTGAAGTTTGGGAAGTGGCTTCAGCCTGAAAACAAACTGGTTGCTCTGCTGGTTGTAGAGGTAAGTTGCTTGAAATGCCTGACATGTGTGGTCCTATGTGGTATGTGAGGTTCAAGGCGGGG
>NW_009595613.1:3496-18498 GCF_000690535.1 Cariama cristata
GGGGAGGAAACAGCACTGTTCTGGTTTCTTGGTAAGAGGAAGGGGGAGAATTTTTATAAGAATTGGGTCTTCTGTGGTGGGCTATTCGGCCTTTTGTCGTAGGAAGGCCAGGTTGTGCAACAGATGGAAGAGGAGAGAAGAATGCCATCTATGTATAAATATTTGGGACAGGAGAGGGAAGTTACTGATTTTTAAAGGAAAACATAGCTTAAAACTGTCTGGCAATGTCTGCAGTCTGGTTTCCAGCTTAATCTGTAAGATGAAGTTTTATTGCAGCTATTAGGTAATGGAGAAAGAAAGTCGTTTTTAACTGGCTTCAAGACACAGATAGGTACATTTTCAGACTGTAATGCCCTTCACTACCACTGTGGAGAATTACGCTGAGCAAATTCCTTCTGGTACCCGTGTGTGCGGCTAACCTGGTAATACTGCGTGTCTCTAGACCTGGAGCCCACGTGGAGAGACTTGCTGATCCCCAGCCCAGTGCAGAGTTTGTGCTGGGTTTTCCTATGATTGAAAGCATTGCTGGAAAATACTGTGTTGGCTTCAGGAGAGGAAGTGTTGACCAGACAGCCTCTAAAACTTTCCTTAAGGATTGTTTTGCCAGGGAATTGTCCTGATAACCATATTGCCTCAATAGTTTGCGGTATTCTGTTGAAAACACAGGTGTGTGCTAGCTGCCTGGAAAGTCAAAATCCCAACAGAAATTAATAAAGACATTGATTTATGTCATGTTTCTATGCAAGAAGAAATCTCATTCTTCAAAATTATTTCCTTGCTTTAAGATTTTCATAATCTTCAAAGTATTTAATGTAACTCAGGATGCATGTATGTGTATGCATGCGTGTTCAAGATACACTTGTGATAGCTTAGAAGGAAAGGGTGAATGCCAACACTGTTAAATGCAAGAATTGTTTGAAGTATTTATATTTCTCTTTGGCAAAGTAAATGCCTTACAGCTCCTTAAAATCATGCAAACTTTTGAGTATTATTTATGCATATGAAGGTAGTTGCTACTTTGTGCCGTAGTAACTGCTGCTTTATTTAAAGGCAAAGAACTGAAGTTGACTGAAAACTGGATCAAAACCTTAGCTACTAAGATACTTTCCTCTTTCCCCCTCTGTTCCCGATTAGACTCATTCTCAATTTTTTCAAAATGGCACTGGTGGATTTTTCTTGCGATTTACATGAAAGCAGGAGGGACTGTATTAAAAATTCTTTTCTCTTTCCCCAAGGAGAGCAACTACTGTAAATGCAGGTGACCATGCAGAATGCAGTTCAGGTAAATGTCTTTTGTAATGTTTGAATCCTGTATAATACTTTTTTTTAATGCAACAATCTACCGTGAAGCAGATGAAATGCTAGAATCCCCAGTTATCTCTATAACTTTTTTTTTAAAAAACTAGTTTTTAAAATTTACAAATGGAGTAATGTGACAAGATAGATAACCCAGTGTTACATCACATAGGTAATCCTTTCTCTTCCTAAGCGCTGTTACCTAAGAAGGTTTTGACGTCAGAGGCTGAGATTATTGAAAAACTTGCTTGGTGATTAAGAGGTGTTTTAAAAAACTCTATATTCTAGTTAATCACCTAAGTATAAATAAATAAATAAATGTATTTTATACACACACTGAACTGAAGGAAAGTAGTTAAGAATACCAGAAGGACTCTTCTTGTAAGTGAAATTTCAGTGTGGTCCTTTTTCTTGAAATGTAAGGTACCTCTCAGTTTGAAAATATGCAATCCTTAAGAGAAATGCTAAGGATTCATGTTCAAGAATTGTGTTATGTTC
The DNA here is from genome assembly GCF_000690535.1 of Cariama cristata. Lineage (NCBI taxonomy): Eukaryota > Metazoa > Chordata > Aves > Cariamiformes > Cariamidae > Cariama > Cariama cristata. Next base: position 5,291 of record NW_009595613.1, read on the forward strand.
TTGCATGGGAATATGTTTCCTCTTTTAATATTAGCATTTTAATGATTTAAACACAAAATGCCTCTGAAACGTTTGATCAGTGAAATCAGTAGTCTGTAGTAAATTATATGATAAACGGCAGACTTCATTACTTAAAATGTGCATAGGAAAAAAAAAAAACAACACAAATTTAATGCGTGTTTTCTTTCTTTACTATTCAGGAAAGTATGTAATTTTAAATCCAAAGTCAAGAGAATGAATGTAGTAATACTTTTGATGCAGGAGTTATAATGAGAGTTGCACTATTTGTGATTACTGTGTGTTAGTTTGGTGTATCTGCCTGAAGGAGAATGAACACTTACTCTTTGAATAATAGATCTTTAGGATAATTCAGAACTGCAAATTTTCATCATCTAACTGCAAATATTAGAGCTTGCTGTATTCAGCTTACTGAAATCTTCTGCAGGTGTGGTTTGGAGATGACCTTCCCTTAAGTCCCCGAAGTCCTCTGACTCCCAGGCATGGACCAGGTTTGGCAGATGTGTACCTGTATGACCAATGGATATCTGTGCGGCATGAAGCAACTTTGGTGCCTATGCAAGAAGATCTGTCAATCTGGCTGTCTGGCTTGCTGGGTGAGGTTAAAAATAAATCACTGTCTAATAAATTTCAAAGCACTTTCCAATATTCCAGGCAATGCTTAATATCTATAGTACTATTATGATCTGGTGGACTTGAGCCTGAATGGCTAGGAGAATTGCATTAAAATGCATGCTTCAATTTCAGATTTTATTAGCTGCCACCTCTTGGAGGTAGGATGATTAATGGTTCTAATTTATATTTCTGAGTCTTGTTAGTCTAATTAAAATCTAATTAAGTGGATATTTGATGTTAGTTTACTTTCAAATTTCTACTAATTTTCAGTGTTTTACACTGGAATGCTGTTTGAGTTGCCTTTAAATTCATATGAAACTTCTTCACCTTCTATGGAGTAACTCTAATACTGACTTTTTTTAGGAATAGAAGTCAAAGCAGAACAACTGCTAGAAGAACTTGATAATGGGGTACTACTCTGCCAATTGGTTGGTGTTCTTCAAAACACAATTAAAAAATGCTGTAGCTCAAATAATTTAAGGGTGAGTCATATTGTGATTTTTTTTTTTAATACATATATAAACTCTTTAATTGTAAGTAGTAGTAAAAGGAAAGCAGGTGAGTGACACTTCCTAAAGTAGCGAGCGTTCTGTGTGCTGTGTATCCAGAGACTGATTAACAACAGTGTCGCTTCATAGATGGATAAACTGGCCTCATGCAACACATTACTTATTTGCTTTGTTAATCAAATCCTAAGGTCCTTACTAGGTTTCTGAGTTTGATTTCAGTAGAAGTCTTGCCAGAGGAAGATCTAGTCCAAGGCTGGAGTTCGTTTCTCTGACATCAGTGTGGATATCCATTGGCACTTGGTGGTGCGTTTTATGCCAGAAACTGGTGGCTAAACCCTAGCATGTAGGTCAGGCTAACCCTAGCATGTAGGTCAGCCTAAACCTAGCATATAGGTGAGCGATGAAAATGTCCAAATGGAGATGTACCTGAAGATAAGCTTCAGTGTGTTTGTTAGGAGCCAAGGCTGAGCTGAAACGTGAATCCCAAGCAACTTCCAGTCTGTGTTTGTACAATGAAAAATACTGATCTGTCACTTTGGAGTACAAAACCATGTAACACTGGTGCAGGTAGCATATGTTCAATGTACAGGTACCTCATATAGCTACAGGAATGTTTGGATTTGTTAAACAGTAGATCACCAGCTAATGTGCCCTGATTGGTCGTGTTTTCTTTGGAGGCAGAAGAAACTGTTTCACCATATCCAGACCATTTTTTTGTGTCTTTACCTTTCACTGTTTTATCTAGTAAACAATAGTTTTAAATAATGGATATTTACCAGTAAGTAATAGAATTACTAATATTAGAATTAATATTATTTGGAGGGGACAAGACAGCAGTCTTAGGATGCCAAATGATATTTATGCATTTATACATGAATGCTGCAAACCCTTAGGTTTTTTTTTAAGGAGGACAAGATCCACAACTTGTGCATCTTTGAACTGCTTTTCTAGTTTTGAAGACAGCAACTTAAAAAACAAAAGTACTGAATTGCTTTAAGGGAAACCGTCCCTTCCTCCCTTCTAATTCCCTCCACTTTCTAGAACAGGCTGTAAAATGTTGAAATCTGGCAGCTAAGTATAGTTTAGTTGATTTGGGGTTCTCTAGCTGTGCTCATTCCGCTGCTGTGAACAGAGCTTGGGAAGGGGGAATAATTATCCAGACTTGCAAAACCACCAGTAAGACTTGTACCCCAGCATGTGGGGAAATTGGGAAGCAACTGTATGGGCAGCTTTGGGAGAAGCTGCAAAGCTAAGGATCGTTCACTCGGTGACGGTTCACAGTGATAAGGTGGAATGCCTTCTACATTAGTGTAGCTTTTTTAATAGAATACATGGTGGATTGGAAACAAAATAGTTACTAACCACTGTTTCTGTACTCTGAATTTAGGGTTTATTTTCCTTTGCAAATATGCTTTGAAATCTGTTGGCAATGCTGATGCACAATGTACTTTTTGTTTTCTTCCTTTGCCAGAATTTTCCTATGAGAAAAGTTCCATGTAAGAAGGATGCTCCATCAGGATCTTTTTTTGCCAGAGATAATACAGCCAACTTTCTTAACTGGTGTAGGGCCCTTGGAGTTGATGAGACTTATCTCTTTGAATCTGAAGGTTTAGGTAAATCTATCTTTTTGTAAGACTTGCTTTGATCTGTATGTGGATAACTACCTGGTCAGGGAGATCTCTTGTACATAGTCTTTTGAAGCCTTTGTCACAACTGTGCCTGTCTCGTGCAAGCTATTAATGCTTTTATTTATTTTAATGCAGTCTTCAAGTAAGAGCCTTGAAAAATCAGTTCAGTGACTGCTCTAACTTGCATGATGCTTTTCCAAACTTTTAAAGGTTGTCATTTGGGGTGAAAGGGGGAGTGATGGCTGTGCAGCAAACTCGCATGTTTTTCCTTCAGTGAAAAGGCCCACTGAGAAACAGAGGAGAAAAGTGTGGTTTCGCTTTCCCTGTGCGGGAAGACCACAGGGCCATGGAGTCAACTCACAATAAGATCCTTTATTTGGTATTAGAGCTCATTCTTATTGCAGAAAGCCCTCAGAATAATGCCTTCATGGCTGTTAAATTTGGTAATTACATCAGGGTGTTGTGCCTGAAGTGGCAACAGTCTGTTGGTAATTAACATTTACTTTGGGACCTACTTGATACGACTCTAAACCATTTGTATTTTCACATTTAATGAGATAGTTATAAAAATAAATATTGCCAACTGTGTGTATGCCTGCCCCAGTGCACAGTCTGTCCCTTATAACAAACAGCTTCTAGACTGATACTTCCAGATGGAATAAAATTTTTTTGACTGCTAATTAATAGGAACTGTGCTTTCATCACATGGTAAATAATGAAATGCTCTTATACCAGCTAGTATGTCAGTAAAAATTAAGACAAACCTTTGTGCGGCAAGCCAAATACTGTTTTGGTTTGTTTTTTTTTTTTTTAAAAAAAAAAAGGCAAAATATCTGCCTGTCAGCAGAATAGCAAAAAACTGCAAAGTACCTTTGTTTTCAGTAATCAAATGAATTTGTCACAATATTTACTAGATTTTCTTGAAGTCTTTGTGCCATTTAATGCTTTATTGGGAGGCACTGTTTTAATTAACTGCTTTTCTTTCAAGCTCTCCTCCCTCCTAGTTGGACTGCCTGTGCCATCTCTACTGGATAATTCATCTTTTAAAATAGTTGAGAAAACATCTTCACTTGCATCTGTCTCATTCTGATTTGACTAGTGAGTGTTTCTTTTTTCAGTGCCATGAAATACAGATGAGTAGGAGAACTGAGCTATAAGAAAATTAGTTTTAATATTTTTTTTCAGTTTAACTTATATGAATTGCATTGCTTAAACATTTTAGTTCCTGTAAGTGGATGGGTAACTAGAACCTGTTTAGCCTCCCAGAGATAAGCAGACAGGATTTCCTAATGCTGTGGCTTTCGCTCATAGCCAAGAAGTGCTTTGAAGTCTGATTGTAATTCTTGACACAAGCTTGCTTTATGGTATAAATATCTTCTGTGAGCCTTTTTGGCAGTTGAAATGAGCAGACTTACAGCCTCTTTGATGAAACGTTCTTTCCACTGATGTTCTCCATCAAACATTCAAGCCATTCTTTATGAATGAAATAGGGAAAAGACAATTTGACAATTATCTTTTTCCCATCAGATATGTATAGCAACACCTCCTGAGAAGTATTGATGGCTGTGAAGGAAATAAATTAAGTGGCTCCTGAGACAGCAGAAAGGGAGAGTAGCCATCACAGGATACCCTTTGACATCAAGCCAAAACAAATGTCTTGATCTCTGCTAGGGGTATATTTGGATTTTTCTCTTCTGGATTGAGGCAAATTATACCACTACTGTTACAGCTTACAAAAACACACACATGGAAAAAGAAGATTAATTGACCTCTAGTACCTTTAAGATTACGGCTGTGTCGACTTTCTATTATAGATTTACTCTTCGTAATCAGATCTTTTAAAAAGTAGACTTACAAACTGGAGTAGATGATGTAAACAAGAACATCTGACTTCATACTTGACTTATGGAAACTTTAGGAAACACTCCAGTCTTATTTGAAGCAAAGTGGTTTTAAATATCAAATTGAACATGAGAAAGATGTTAGATTTCATCTGTAAATATAGAGCTGGCTCATTAGGTTTCTCTTCAGAGTGAATTTCCAGTTTCTACTGAATATTGTTACTGCACGGTGTGAAGAAAGTTAGACTTGCCCATATAAACGTTACACCATATGAAAATTGTATCTACGGCTTTTGCCATTTCTTTCCCCCACTACCATGAAGTATAAGAATGGTGTCGTGCGTGGGTTGAGAGGAGCTGAATGACCTTTCTCCCAGCCTTCGGTTTCTGAGTTATTAGGCAGTATTCCTAGCTGGCTAAGAAAGCACAGGGATGGTTTGTTTTCTAAAGCATTCATACCGCTGTTCTTAGAATATGTTGAAAGCATCTCAGTTTTGAGGCTTGTATGGTGACAGAGGAGGAAGTAGTTACTTGTGTGTGAGATTTTAAACTATTTTCTTTCTCTGGCCTTGTTTGCTTCCCTTTTTCTTGCACACCTGAAGATGGAAGTTTCGAGAAACCAAAATCAAAACAGTCATTGTTTTCCTTCTGCCTCTTCCATCCTTCAGTGCAGCAGTAGAAATAATTGAATGTTTTAATTTCAGAGTTGTCAAGAAAACCCAGACCTGCCATGGTCATCCTCACACCATTTGGCTATTACTCCACTCTTCCATCTCATTCTTCAGCTCTCCTGATCGCCATTTAGTGTGCCTACATGGTGGAGTGCGTGCAGCTACTAGAGCTGCTCCGAATTGAGGGGTGCGAAGCAGCCTCTGCATGGGGCATTAGCTGGGTTAAGGTGGGCACAGTCTTTGAGAAGTAAAGCCTAGTGCAAAACTCTGTGCTACTAACATAACTGAAATGGTGCTGCTGCTTTTCTCTGATCACAGCCAGTATCTAATGTTCAAATCTGAGTCTTTGTCTCTCAAACCAATGTCATTCTCGCCTCTTTCTTACCGTCAGGGATTTTCAGATACAGCCTCACAAAGATCCCAAATTCTGAAGAAAACCTCTGGGTGGATGGGGCAGGAGGGCTGAAATGAGAAGGGTATAGCATGGAGTAGGGGAGCTGCCACTCTCTCACATAAAGTGGTATCTCTAGTGAAACTGGGTGAATCTGGATGGACGTATGGATGGACCCTGCTGGCACCTGGAACTTTTAAAGTAATAAGAAAAAAGATCTGTTCCTTGCTGAAATAATCACCCAGATTATTCTTTCACAGCCAAGGGTTTAAACCACTTTGGATGGCTATGCAGCCAGTCAGCCTGTTGCCAACTAGGTCCCTCGCAGTGTACTCTCCTATGATTGTTCACCGATAGAGTGTGTGTACCTGTCTGTGTCAGTACGCATGAGCATGAACAGGTGGAGTATATTTTCCTATTTGCAGTTGTTGAATGCTTTTCATCTGTAAGACTGCAATAATGTGTTTGGGGATAGGGCAGGGAAAGCTCTCAAATCGCTTTCTTTCCAGCTCACATGAAGAATGAAGAGCATAAAACCAAGTAAAGTGTATTTCTCTTAGGAGGTAGAGAAGAGCTTGATTTCAGGAGTTCCAGGATGGGTTTAAACACTTTATGGAACAGAAGGTTAGCGTTGGAAAGTATATAATGCTTTATACATGATAACGTAGCTTGCCTCTGGGTAGAATGATGGCGAACTTATAGTCATCCATTCCTTATCTTCCCTTCTCTGTACCTAATTGCACAGGCCTCCCCCCAGTAAATGTGAGCTGTAACTCCCTTTTATTCTATTCCCTTTTAGTTTTGCACAAGAATCCAAGACAAGTGTATCTTTGTCTGTTGGAAATTGGGCGCATTGTATCCAGGTATGTGATCTGCACATGCTCCTGACAAGAAATTGAAGAACACATTCTATTAATTAAAAGCTAAGACAAAGATAAGACAATCTGTAGTCATTAACATGTTAATTCCATGCAGAAAGTAACGAGTACGTTTTCTAGGACCATCGTACAATATGAGTATTGTTTCAAATATTTATCAGACTTTTTATGGAGAAGTGCTGATGCACACTGCTTTTTATAGCTGTATGTTTAAATGCTACGTTCAGCTTATAGATATGTGTACATCTTGGAAGAACTCACTGAACATTAAATACGGTTTTAAGGTCTTTATTTTCTTAAGCTTTTTGGCAGGTATCTCCTTATCATTCTCTAAATTTAGACTTTTAATTTATTTCTAGTGCAGAGTTAGAAGCTTTAAGACAGTTTATCTAAATTGAATGTGACCTAAATTGTGTAGTTTTGACAGTATTTTTACTGCCTTCTCTGGTAGCTCCAAGACCACCTTAGGGAGGGCTTCTACTAGAAACTCAGAGCTGCTCCTTCTCTTTGGATTATCAAGGCAGTTATTCCTCTGGCTGATTTAGTGCTGCTCCCTCTCAGTCTATCCACTCAGAATTTTGCGTGTTTGTTATTATCAGTTTCTTATTGTTTTCTTTAGTAAATTAGCAGTTAAACTCTCTGCTTTTGTGTTTGAGGTATGGAGTTGAACCTCCTGTACTAGTAAAACTAGAGAAGGAAATTGAGCTAGAAGAAACACTGCTAATGACCTCTGGACCACCATCACCTATTAGCATAGCAAAGTCATGTTGTCACCATGGGGAGCTACATGAGGCAGTAAGTACTACTTATTCATTGTAATATGGGCTTTAAATCAAACTGTAAGTTTAGTACTTGTATGATCTGGCTCAGTAAGCATAGGTTGTTTTTCATCTAATATTTGTGAGCCTCCTTAAACAGAAAACAGAAGGGTATGCACCTCTTTTGAACAATTTTTTTTTTTTTTTTTTTAAATGTAAGCAAAATGCTGTCCTATATGTTTTGGAGGTAATGCCTCAGTGCATATAACTTGCCTTGATTCCCAGCACCCTCCCGCTTCATTGCTGCTTTGACTATAAGAAATGTTCTCATTCAGTTTTTCTAGTGTGTCAATATTCTATGACTGTAATCTATGCTTGTCTTCAATTTGATGTTTTCATAAAACTTCATCAAATGTTAAAGTAGGCTTTGATGAAACTTTTGAAAAAGACTTTAAATAAAACCTCTGTAGCTGTAGCAGTTGGAAATGAATATGTATGCAGAAAAGGAAATGACTTGTACATCTTGGAAATTGGTCCAAAAAGAATGATGAACAACTTTCCTATTTTGCTTAAAAATGCATGTTGAGACTTCCAAATTCATTTATTTTAAAGGCCTTCTGTGTTGTCATGTAAAACTTCTGCTTCTTTGGGAATGTCAGCTACCAGATCCTCACTCTCTCTGAAAACTCTCACTATTTTTCCTGTTTGGCAATAGTCTTGACCTTCCAATTTGTTAAGTTTCTAAGTGGCTGTAAGGGGTACATCTCCTCTAACCCTGGACTTATCTGAGGACTACCTTTCTTCTTTTTTCAGTCATTTCCTTCTTGGGTGTCACATAGAAGATTAACTTACAAAAGCCTTCCAGAAAATTAAGGAGAATGTTGAAGTAGCCCTGGGTCAGCTGTAGCAATGGATTTAGTCACAGGAGAGACCCAGACACTTCTTTCAATTTCTAGGGACCATAACAGTGTCTTACAAGGTTGTGGTTGGAATTGATGCTGCTATGTATGGTGTTATGGACAAATCTTAAAAATGAAAATAGAAATAACTTAAAATTGAAGAAATCGTGAAAACTGGATTGGAACAACTTGAAATATTTGTCTGTACATACAGTTTGTCTTTCTTTGAATCTTTTCTTCTACATTTTGAAGCTCTATGTGGCTGAGATTTTCTTGTGAGGGAATAGAATTCTAGTGTTCTCTTAGATTACGGGATGAAGAGGTCAGTATCTTTTCTTGTATTAAATATCTCGATAAACTGTTAAACACATACTTCTGTCAAAATACTAACAAATGCCTTTAATTTTAATAACTAGGTTAAACATATAGCAGAAGATCCTCCCTGCAGTTGTTCCCATCGATTTTCAATTGAATACTTATCGGAGGGACGTTATAGACTGGGAGATAAAATACTCTTCATACGAGTGAGTAGTTTCTCAGAATTCTGATTTATATTCATAATGGAGAGAGAAGTGCTTTTAAGTGGAATACCTCATTTTTATGGTATTGTTTTAGAATTACAGAATGATTTAGGTTGGGACAACACGTCATCCAATCCCGTATTCAGAGTAGGTGTAGCTGCTTAGATCTTACAACCACTGAATTTACAACTGCACTAAACTGAGTTAATGCTTTTCTGTGGTGTTCCTAAAATTTCAGTAACAACTTGCAATATAAATAAGGATAATGCTATAGAATATCCTCAGAATGTTGCTTGTTCAAAATCTGGACATGGGGTTTATAATTTGCAGGATAGTTGAGCAGTCTCTTCAACAGGCATAAGAGTTTGTTATGAGGACATCCATAATTTGAACAAAACCTGTATCCAAAAGTCTGTATACTAAATACAGATGCTGACAGAATGGTTAAAATGTCTTCTGTATATATGCTTTCATCATTTCCTGACACAAAATGCCTGTCTCTGCAGGAGAAACTACCTAATAAAAGAATTGGGAAGCATAAACCTTATTTATCACATAATTTCTCCTTTTTTTTTTTTTTAAATATTTCTCTGTAAGAAAGGAGGTCCTATTTTTAGTCACTTTCAATAGATGTTAGTATAAGATGAAGACATAATGCTGCATAAAACAAGATAGAAATTTCTCTTGTTCTCCTGCTCCCACCCCACCTCCTCCATTCTCAGATGCTGCATGGCAAACATGTGATGGTACGTGTTGGTGGAGGCTGGGACACTCTTCAAGGTTTTCTGCTTAAATACGATCCATGCCGAGTGCTTCAGTTTGCAACTCTGGAAGAAAAAATCCTGGCGTTTCAGAAAGGAGTCACCAGTGACAGTGTCCCCAACTCGTCAGCTAGAATTCAGGAGCCTCCTGTTATGAGTCCAATGTCAGCTGTCAATATGTTTCCAAATCAGCTATCAAAACCCTCTACTCCTGTTTCAGCTCTTGGGGCCACTGCCAAGAAGGTTTTATCTAAACGTCCTCAGTCTCCTGTCCTGGCATCACCAAAAGTGCCAGTGCCCCCATCCTCCACAGCCAAGTCATTGGCAGTCAGGCCCAAGTTACAAGGGTCTTCAGTGACAGGCGTGCAGTCTCCTTTCAGACTATTAGCTGGCACCTCAAAGAAACTGGAGTCTCCTGCACACAACGCACCAGCTTCTGCTGCTTTGCAGCCTGTAAGCAAAAGCTCTTCATCTGCAGGAACAAGAACAGCTCTTGTTCACTCTGAAACATTACGCAAACGTATTCGGTCCCCTGATGCTCCCAAGGTGAAATTTGCCCTGCCTCAGGGCCCTCCAGCACCAGCACTGCGTCCTACCCTCTCCTCTAAAAACCAGCTGTCTCCCTTGCCCGGGACAGCTGAAACGATGGCTTCAAAACAGAAGTGTGTCCCTGCTAAATGCAAACCTGTATCTGTCACTAAAACCAAAGTGAATTCAGTTGCTCTGAGGGCTGCTCGGCCGCCTGTTACAAATCTGCGTGCTGTTGCCAAGTTTGCATGTTCTCAGCAGCTCCTTGCAAAACCTCCTTCTGAAAATGCTATTCAGACCTCAGGAACTGGGTCTCGGCATCGTCAGAAAGCTCCACAAACAGCTTCTGACCTGGCAAGGAACCCGAAAAGTGCTTCGGTCTTGAAACACTCAGCTTCTGCACCTTCCCTTGCAGTTAGCAAAGCATCAAAGTCGCCACCTACGCTGGTATCTACAAGCAAGAACATACCATCAGCTGTCAATAAGCAGCCAAATGTCAGTAAACCCCCTCAGGTTGGACCCACTTCATCCAAACCTCCTGAACGCACTCCCTTATCTGTTGTACGGCTTCCTCAAACTTCAGCCAAAGCGGCTGTGACCAAAAAGCCAGGGCAGCCTCCCTCGAAAAGTCAGCCTTCAACCAAAAACTTGCAAGCAAATGAAAGCTTGGCCCCAGAAGCCAAGCAGCCTCTCCCCAAGGGAAAATCAGCAACAGCGTGTAACAAAGGAACGCCTGGTGTATCGAAAGGTCCTCTTATGAAGAGCAGGCAAGATGATCACTATTTTGTTATGACAGGGAGTAAAAAACCCAGAAAGTAAACTTACTTGTTACTTTCTGTGGAAGTCTTAGTTTTGTTCAAATAGGCCTCTTGTACCTGCTACACTGAGGACAAGGAAATAAATAACACTACATTTACCATGAAATACTAGGTATAACCTACATTTTGCTGCATAACTTACAGTAAGAACTGTATTTTGCCGTTTAGAAACTTCTACTTGGATATATTTAGAAGTGAGCTTGCTTGCTGTGTAGCACCGTGGAAGAGAGAATATCCCTGTTTGCTGCTAGCCTGACCTGTTGGGAGAAGGCGGAAGAGAAGAAGGGGGAGCTGGGGCTGCTGCTGGTTTTCAAGGGAGTGGAACCTGCCCAAGAAACGTCTACCCAGGGCAGAGCCTGCACGATGCTGGTGGTTCTGGCACAGCTGCATCAAGGCCCGTGGCAAGAAATAGAGCTGTGCATAAGCTGTAAAATTTCTAATACCTCAAATAAAACTACGGGTTTTAGTTCACCACTGTACTAGAACCCAAATTTGGGTCACCTGCATGTATTAGAGAAAGAAATCTCTAGTCAATATTTAGATTTGACAGTTGCTGTTTCGGTGTTCACTGTGCCTTCCATATGCCTTAAAGTGGCTTCAGCTCGCTTGAAAGTGGAGCCTTCTTGGTTTGTGATAAGTTGCACGTGGAAAACCATGGCCTTGATCGCTTGCTGTCGTTGTGCCTTAGCCTCTCAAATTCGTGACGGATCTCTTCAGTGACCAATGCTACTTTTAAAACCCTAGGCAGATAACCTTGCTTAGTTCGCGTTCAGTCCTGACTGTAAGTGAGCCCGTTCTTTCCTTTTCATGGAAGGAAGCTCCTGAGTGGCTGGGAGGGTGCTTTCCCCTGGGATGGAGCCCCAAAGCAGCTCCTGCTCCAGCAATGCAGAGCGGCGAGTACTGACCTGCACTGGCAGAGCCTTACCGCTCTGCAGGAGCGGCCTTTAGATGTAAAACTGAATTGCTAAATACTTTTCTCAGTGCTACAGGTTAATTTTTGTGGGCAGTCTTAGTTTGCAGTGGCCTTTTTTGTTTTATTTATGGAGACCTTCTACTGGCTCTCCTGCATTACTTTCTGGAGGTGAGGAGTAGTTACCCGAAGAGGTAATGAGGGACTGCATTTGCCTTTAAACATCTGAAAGTGCCAGAAAGCTATGCACTAGTTACGCTCTTAACTCCTGAAGGCTTTCAGTGGGTTAAACATCTGTGGTGCTCAACACCTTTACTCTTAACAGAAGTGAGTTTCATGGTAGATTAATAAAAACTACTGTTTTGGGGAGTAGTGGTGTTTGGGTTATTTTGGGTTTAATGAACAGTTGTTCCTGCAAACACTGAGGAGCTCTCAAGGTCTGTGAAGAGATACTGCTGAATTCCACAGACCTTTGCTTCTGCTCTCTGTTCCCAGGGTATTTACTTATGGGCAGAGGAAATGCATGGAAACTGCAGTTTCTGATGTTGTATATTAATTTTTTTTTTTCCCCTGGAACTAGAGTCAGCAAGCATCATAAAGTCGGTTCTCATGCACAGTGGCAAAGTCACTGAGCACGTTTTTAGCTTGCTTTATTTATGATTCTATTTATGCAGATCTACTGTACAATACTGCTTACAACCTGCTGGGAGTAAACAGTAAATACGAATATCCAAACTGTAGGAGGAAAACAGATCGGTTTTAATAACGTGGATACAAGTCTCACAAGCTCACATACAAAGTTGTATGTTCGGGGAAGGCCTTAGGCTTACTTGTTTTATAAATACACTGGTCAAAACCACTACTGCAAATGTTAAGAATAGTATTGACTGTAGCGGACTGCTTTCAGGTTTGATAAATTTGGCACACAGTTTTATATGCTGAAAGCATTCTACAGTAGATGACTTGCTTTTGATTTCGGGCTTCCAAAGAGTGAGCTGTGATGTCATCTATCTAATGCAGATTAATAGCTGAATTCTTGAACTTTCTTTCTGTACCGGGTCTGGCTCAGATGGAGTTAACTTTCTTCATAGCAGCCCATATGGTGCTGTATTTCAGATTTGTGACTGAAACAGTGTTGATGAGACACCAGTGCTTTGGCTGATGCTGAACAGTCCTTGTAGAGGGCCAAGGCTTTCTCTTTTTCCTGCTCTGCCCCCACAGCAAATAGGCTGGGGATGGGCAAGAGATTGGGAAGGACACGGTCGAACAGCCAACCTGAACTGGCCAAAGGGCTACTGCATATCATGTATTGTCACCCCCAGTGACCAGAACCGGGTAGAGGAGGAAGGGGTGGGGGTGTTAGCTTCCAAGGTGGTGGTGGTTTGCAGACTGTCTGGGCATTGGTCTGCTTGTGGGAGACAGTGAGTGATTGCCTTTGCATCACTTGGTGGTTTAGTTTTTT
>NW_009595613.1:18529-19319 GCF_000690535.1 Cariama cristata
CTTTCCCTCACTTATTAAACTCTCTTTATCTCAACCTGCAAGTTTTCTTGCTTTTGCTGCTGTTCTCTCCCTTGTCTTGATGGGGATGGAGGGGAGAGTGAGTGAGCAGCTGTGTGGGTAATTGGCTGCTGGCTGGGATCAACCCACACCACCTTTTAAACTATTTACAAGGTTTTTAGTAGTAATTTAAACACCAAGACCTTAGATCTCAGTGTAAAGCTATCTCAACATCTACCTTTTTGAACTGTAACTTCAGAGAAAATTATGCAGATGGCTTCATCTTTGTGATCCGTTATCTCATGTAATAGACTGGATTTTATGGTTCAAAATGAAATAAAAAGCGTAAGCTTTTACAGTTGGAACCTTATCAGCTAATCTAAAGATGATTCACCTGTTACATACGGGTAGGTGTGGTTTGGTTTTATTATGAAAACAGTGTAGTTGAGCATGGTCCAACTTCTGTGAATATTGCAGTCTCCAACTTCATAGGCATATTCTAACTATGGGTGTCATGTAGTACGAGGTGAGCCAAGAATAAGGTGTAACAAAGTACCTCCTAATGGAAATACGTACTCTTTTTGCAACGTTTACATTGCCAAATAGCAAGTCTAATCTTCAGCTTATATTACTTTTTGTGAGGGGAAAAATAACTTGGGGCAAGAATCTGACTGAATTCTCCATCTGTTATCAATGTCCTTCTGTATGAGTACTTATTTTAAATAAACACACACTGCACCTTTTTTATGTGGACACATTTTTTTTCTATTGTCTTCTTTCTGTGGGGAGGGGA
>NW_009595613.1:19350-22270 GCF_000690535.1 Cariama cristata
ATTTCAGAAGGCTTGTGTTTTCGCTGCTTCTAATCCATTGCTTTGTTTGGAGTTCAAGACCTCTTTACTCTGATCCTGGTTCCAGTACAGCTAATTGAGCAGAAGGGGCTTCGTGCTCCTTCCCAGCTGACATTCTGCCTGAGTAGTTTCAGATATACCTCTGAGAGTTTTATTCTTTGCAGCTGTGCTTGAAATATAAAGCACTTGAGTGCCAGTATTTTCCATGCTTATATCTTGTCAAACTTTTTTCTGTTCTATCAATAACAGAAACAAAATTGGTTTTATTGAGAGAAGAATTGGGTCTTCTCACTGGAGGAGTCACCTGATTAACTTTTTTTTGCTCCCTATTTGATTTTTAAAAAATATTTTAATATCTGCAGTTCTCTGCCTGTTCCAAAGTGACTTCAGTTCCTATCAGTGCGATACTGGTGCCTAATCATATAGATATACTTACCCTTCCATTTCAGCTTTGTCTAGTAAGTACATTCTTGCAGCATCTACCATACTTGTTCCTACAAGACCAAGCTCTGCAGAGATGTTGGTTACGGCTTTCTTTTAAGAGGTGGTGGCATTACAGCTGGCCAATAAAATACAAAGACAGCCCAAGACCCTCTCAGGTAAGTATCCTAACTATTGAACTGCAACGTCATGCCTCCTTGCCCCAGGGAATCTTAAATCACTTATTGTCCACCAGTAAAGCTTTAAAAGGAGATATGGAAGATGTTTTTTTTTCCTCCTACTCCAAATCTACTTTCATTGCTGGTGGGTATTACACATTCTAGTGAAATTGCATGTTTTATGCTGAATGAGGATAGAGTGAGGTCTCCTTCTTTCTGGGTTAGCTTTCTACCCTTTAGGCCTTAATAGAAAAGATGGGATCATTCACACTTTTTATGAGTAGATATATAGGACTGGTATTCCTTTTTTTTTGAAAAAAGGGCTTACTTCTAGTGTCCAGAGTCCAAAGCCATTGTAACTCAGTGGAGAGGCATTGCTGCAGTCTTAAGCTCTTGCTTCTGAAACTCCACTGAAGAGTGTAATTTCAGGTTGTGACCCTGCTCACAATTAGGCAACGGGAAATGCTTGTTCCTCTCTAAACCTGTAGGTGCATCAAAATCAGAATAGCTTCCCTGTTGCATTCTAGGAGCTTAACTTAGGGCTCCAGCTACTACTCCCACATAGAGCTCCTAACCTGGGGAAGCCAGGCTTTTCTGCAAGCACTTTCCCATGTGCTGACAGCATGCAACTCCCCAACAAAATGTACTGCAGCCGCATTTCCATTTCCTTTGCCAGAAGTACATTGTTCAGTGCAACTGTCATGTTCTTCACAAAGTTATCCATGCTTTTCTAGTAATTGCATGGCTGTTATATTGTCTTGTACTTAACAGCTTTCCTACAGTACTCACCAAAGTGCTCTATTCCTCATTAAGATACCGTAAGTCTGGCTGCCTAAAAAGCACAGTTGTGACAATTCACCGCATCTACTCAACAAAAGTTGAGTTAATGGTTGGACTCAATCTTAAAGGTCTTTTCCAACTTAAAAGATTCTATGATTCCATAAAAGTTCAGCTCTTCAGTCAACAGAACACCTTTCTTTTCTTCCTCTTGTTCTCATCATGATCTCTCTGTCGCCAAAACAACTCTGGATCCCGTATGCCCTATGGGTTTGGTACATCTAACTGCAGCCCTTAAATCTCTTTGGATCTGCTGTTCTGAAGAGAACGAAGGAAGGACACTTGAAGTTGCGTCTGTGCTGCCTTTAGTTGCTAGCGTTTAATCTGGAGAAGTGCTGCATAGAGTGATCCTGCTTGTCACTACTTCATGATAGTGTCAGGTAAATAAAGTTTATGATAGGCTTTAGACCAGATTCCCTTTGGTGCAAGGAGAAATCCTTGCAATTCTCTGTTAATATTTGCTTCTGGAATGACAAGCTGGATTAGAACCTGTTCTTCATGTTGATCAAAGTGTAGCTAGCATTGATTTTTACTAGAACTTGAGGGGAGTCTAAGCATACTCGTGCTAAAGGTTCCCAACTAGTCACCAGTCTAGTTCTTTCAGCTTGTGTAGGTCCCTCGTTGGATCCAGCACAATTACTTTCTTTGATGCTATTTCTATCAAAGTCCTTAGGTAGCCAATGGTCTATCATCCGTTACAAATGTACGAACTGGATCAAGTACCCTGAGGACATATTCCAAAGCCATGCTGAAGCATGCAAGAGAGTTCACGTGAAGCTACCCATCAAACTTTCTGTTATTTTTCCCAAAGCATGATCCACAGTGGAGCGCTCCAGCACGGTGCACAGAGGGGTTTCCTGAACCCGGGGAACCTCATGGGGAGCAGAGCGACCCGCTGGGAGCCGGCAGCTTGCGCCACAGCAGCTGAGGAGGCCTGGGCGGGGCCAGGAGCAATGGCGGCCAACCTCCCACCCTGACGCGTAAAAGGAGACCTTAGGGAGTGCCAGTGACCAGGGCGCCGTGTGGGAGGGCTTGCAGGAAGGGCGCTGAAGCCCTGCCAGCTCGACCAGGGAGCAATGGTATTCAACTGGCAGAAAGCCCTGGCCTCTAAGCTCTGCCCCCCTGGACCTGCTGTTTGTGAACAGAGAAGGACTGGTGGGCGATGTGATGGTTGGAGGCCGTCTTGGGCACAGCAATCATGAAATGATAGAGTTCTTGATCCTTGGAGAAGTCAGGAGGGAGGTCCAACTGCTGCCTTGGACTCCCAGAGGGCAGACTTTGGCCTGTTCAGGAGCCTGGTTGACCCTCAGGAGGCAGTCCTGAAGGGCAAAGGGGTCCAGGAAGGGTGGGCATTCTTCTAGGAGGAAACCTTAAAGGCACAGGGGCAGGGCTGTCCCCATGTGCTAAAAGACAAGCCAGCAGGGAAGAAGACCGGCCTGGCTGAACAGAGAGCTTTGGCTGGCACT
>NW_009595614.1:0-7356 GCF_000690535.1 Cariama cristata
CCCGCCCGCCCGGGTCACCACAGAGGTATTTCTTTGAATGTTTCTGGGAAGGGCTGGTATGACTGTCCAGCTCCATCGCATGCTCCCTCTGTTGCAGAGTGTGCCACTGTCCCACTGTCATTTGCACTGACCCCATTACTTAGTTTCTGCTACTGCCTCCTGACCCATTCCCAGCCAGATTTGTCTGGAGCCAGCAAGAACAGATGGAAATGAAAAGGTTTTAGTATGCTATCTAAATGGTGTCTTCTCTGCACGATTTGAACAAGACATCATGTGTGATGGGGTGTGAATTTTAGCTGCATCCATTTCCATCAAGTTGATGGCATGGATGTTAGCAGTTTCTCCTGCTTCCAAAATGGTCTGGGGTTATGAAACATGACAGGGAAATAAAGCAGCTTGCAGAGATGATATTTTCTGGTTTCCATGGAGTAAAATTAGAAGAAAAGAGCAACTGCTTGCTGTGGTGGCCTGGTAAAAGAAAGCAGAAGCAGTCTAATAACAGCAAATGTGATACTAAGATACAGCAAACATAGTGTGGGAAGTGCTGAGAACAAATTCAATCTATTTTAGATACAAATTCTAGATTAAATGCAAGTGCTTTTTAGCAAAAAGGACTAGCGATGGTAAGACCTTATCATCTCTAAGACAGAAACCTTCTTTCAGTAAAGCAACAGTGTCCATAGGTTTATCAACCCTCTGCATATTTAATAATCCAACTAAAATGATGGCTGTGGGAATACAATCCCACTGGGGAAAACATATACCATAGTTCTAGTGATTTGCCTGTGGAGAGGCAAATGCCATGAGCTGAAATCACCCTACTCAGAACAGCAGCAGTGGTTCACATCCTCCAACACGGGGACTGCCCATCCCTGAGGAGCACTCGCAGATGCAGGAGGTTGTCACAGATGGAACCACTTTGCTGAGGCATGTGGATCAGATTCAAATAAACCCCTGGATGTTGTTGACCAGTGTGTGACAGAATGATCACACTGATCCCGGCAAGGTTCCTAGCGATGTAGTTAGTGCTAACAATGTCCGAGAAATAAAAAGACTGGGTCTGAGCCAAGCACTGTGTAATATCTCATTGGATCCAGATGTTCATGTTGTTAGATAAAAGTTTGGCACTCTTAATCCAGCAAAACATTCTCCAAATTCAGGCCTCTGGTCTCAGTGCAGATGTGAATGACTGTTAAGTGAAAAGCTTAACACGCTAGTTCACACAGGCTGTAAAGCACATAGGACGTTACCAAAATGTGAATCCAAATCATATGCCAGACAACTACCAGTTTGTATTCTGAGCTCCTAAAACCGATGTTATTTAGAGATCCGGCCAAGAATGTGCAACCTGGCATCTTGGAAGAACATGCACTAGGATTCAAAGGCAATAGGTTATTTTTATGATTTTTGTTTTTAATCTTGCTTTCATGAGCTGAGAAACATTAGACTTGCATCCTGTCATTTCCTGAAGGAAGAATTTGGTTGTGTGGTAAATACAGGGATGATTGTTAAACTTGCAGGACCTGCAGATTTGATTAACTGTCACTGAAAAGCCCTAAATCAGAGACTCCTTGAGAATTCGAGAATGAAATGAATGGTGGTGTTTGCCTGTGTTGAAGGATGCTGTCCCTGGGTTCCTTCAATGTTCGGGATGCAGGTTCGGAGGGACAGGGATGGATCTGCTCACACAGAAATCTCAGACAATCATGAGCCCCAGCAACGACATGTTTTTGACTGACCCCTGTGGCATTACCCAAGACTGCCGTGATATATAGAGCAGGGCATATGAAATGCATAGAAAATCTGGAGCTGCAGACAGTTGATAATCTAGTAGTGTGGTTTTTCAAGGATGGGATATCTCTCAAACCCTTCTGTCCTTCTGCATTACAAAACTGAATCACTGAAGAGTGTGTATTTTGACTTAGAGGACTCGCATTGCAGCATCAGATGCTTTGGATGTTGCTTTATTCAGGTAGAGTACATCAAAGTGGATCCAGAAAAAATCTCTTTTTTGAATCACTACTCGGATCATAAGGATTACCCAGGGGCAGAGCGAAAGGGGTTGTACTGTCCAGGGAAATCATATGCCTGTTCTTAGTAGCACCTCCTCTAATGCAGAAACTGCTATAGCTGTGGCAGAGCCTGCGACCCCCACTCAAGGATGGTGGGCTTTAGGTGCATTTTGAAACAACTCATTCTGGATAGATGGGCAGGTGTGAGAAATAGATCATTTACACATCATTATATTGTGCAGTTCCTCCAGAGATGAGCTTTATCTCTCTGGTGCATAACTACTGAAGCTGAGAAAAGAGCTGTAGGGTAGCATTCAGGTGAAGCGTGCTGATGTGAATCCTCACTCAGCATGTCCACACAGGAAAAACCTGAAGGAGCAACATTTCTTTTTTGGCCTAGCATGATACAACGGACCAAACAACTTCTTTTCAAGGTGGTCAGTAAGTCTTGAAGGTGCGGGAGCAATACGAAGGAATTAATGACACTACTTGAATTGCTGGGGAGGCTGCATAAGCCTTTTATATCAGTTTGTGTGGGAAACACAGACTACAATGTGGTGGTGGTGTCGCACGCTACAGCAGTTAGCCTGAACAGTCCTGAAAGTACCCTGGTAATCCCCAAACTGAGTGTTACATTTACCAGACGTGGAGTTCTTGAAAGGATTAGCTGATACTGGTCTACAGCATTCCCCCAAGGGACGTAGCTGCTTTGCTAGAGGAAGGGATTTCAACCCTACCTGAGCACATCTGCATTGCTCGTGGGGCTAGGGGCGTATAAAGCAAGAGGACACAGGTTAAAGGTCCTGTTTGGATCTGCGTCCTTGGTGGAAAGTCTGAGATGTGCTGCCCTGCTCTGCCTGAAATGCCCATGTTGGGTATTTGAACAGGGGTCGGGCAGGGGCAGCAGCTGCAAGTCACTCCAGTGGGGAGCGGTGGGCACGAGCCAGTTGCCAGTGCCAGCCCTGAGTGGGGGACCCCCCGTGTTTTCCCTGGCAGTCCTTTGGTAGCAATCACGTTTCAGGGTGTATTTCTTATCTGCACACCCCTTCATCCTTGCCACTAAATGCTGCTGTGAAGAGACTTTCTGTGTGTGACTCAGACTCTATTTGGGGCAGGGAAGTGCAGATGGATACTGGGGGCAGCCCGTCCTCTGATGCACGTAGATATTACACCACTGGCTTCAGTGGAGCTGCTCTGACTCCAACCTGGTGACAGCCTGGCTCAGGTCTGGGTTGCTCTTAGGACTAGGAAGGTTTTCTCTGGCCTCAGACATGCTATGGCACATCACAAATTTCCTGGGTGCATTTTAAAATGCATTTCTTTCTACTGCAGGTGACAGCAAGGTGCTTGGTGAGGCAGCCTGACCCACCCCTTGCCGCTGCCCTTCTCCCCCAGCCCGGGGGTCGGTGCCATGCTGCCGGCCAGTGCTGTGTGCTCTGGCCCATGCTGCTCACTCATGCTTGTCCCTTTGTCCTCCTCCCAGGTGGTGTATTTCACAGCCACGTTCCCATACCTCATGCTCATCGTTCTGCTGATCAGGGGAGTCTCCCTGCCCGGGGCATCCCAGGGAATCCTCTTTTACCTTTATCCAGACCTCAGTCGCCTTGGGGACCCCCAGGTAAGGTGGAGGGAGCACCGAATGGCTGAGCTGTACTTGCATGGATGCCTGTGACTGTCCTCTCTCCCGTCTTTTCTTAGTCTCTTTCTTCCAATTTCTTCTTTACATTTCCTCTTTTTCCCCTCTGTGGGCATAATGCCAGGCTGTGATATTGATGCATACTCTGACGGTCCCCACACTCTCTTGCCCTCAGCTTTCGCCTGTGCTGTTACCATATTTTCTAGTCTTAGTTCAGTCTGAGTTGCCAAGAGGTATGGGCAGCGGGATTTAACCCTTCATCACAAGTGCTGCCAGCAGTCCCTCTGCTTTCTTGGGGAGATTGCTCTGCTGTGGAGGCAGCCGATGCGTGGTGTGCCACTCTGCACCATGGCGGCAGCTTGTGGGGATGAGCCCTGCTCCTGACATGCTTGCTCCAGCTTCCCTGGGAAACATGCAGGGTCTGTGGATGGCGGGAGCCATGGCATGCTGCAGCAACAGTCCTCGGGACCCAGCCGCCTTCCTCGCCTCCCCATCCCCAGTGAGAAATTCCTGCCTGTCTGACGAGAGGGTCAGCGCCTGACTGCTGCTTTTAATCTCTTTGGGACAAGTTCTTCCACGTTAAATCCTGGCTCCAGCTGAGCTGCTGTACCAGCCTTTGTGTGAAGGTGTTTCCAAAGGAGATTAAAGGGTGCCTGCCTGGAAAATAGGCCAGCAAAACCCTTCATAACCCCATTAACTCTTTCTGGTCTAGCCCCAGTGTTACCCTGGTTATTAATTTCGTGAACAGGGGCATTAAGTGCTGGGGGAGGAAAGGCTCTGGCCCTCCCTGATGGAGGAGAAAGGATCCCTGTTCCCTGTGGGTGGGGGTAGCAGCGTGTCAGGGGCTGCAGGGCATCCCCGGGTCTCGTCTGTGTCACTGGTGGAGTGCGGCTCTGTGCAAGTCAGTTTGACTTACGGCTTCCGATCCGGGGAGCTAAACATGAGCGTCCGGTTTCCAGCCCCAGGCGGTCTGGTTTTTATCATGGGAAGGACTCAGAGTTCCTGCTTAGCTTTCTGGAAGTTGCACTCTGGTCAAGGCTGTGCCTGAGTAGGGGGTGAAAACTCGTTTTACAGTGCTGGCTGCTCTTTTGCTCCCTCGGTTTGCCTGTGCACAGGAGGTGGGTAGGACGGCTGCTATCTCTGTGTGAAGGTCTGGAGAAGAGGAGGCTGAGGGGAGACCTGATCGCCCTCTACAACTACCTGAAAGGAGGTTGTAGTGAGGTGGGGATTGGGCTCTTCTCCCCGGTAACTAGCAATAGGACAAGAGGAAATGGTCTCAAGTTGCGCCAGGGGAGGTTCAGGCTGGACATTAGAAAGAACTTCTTCACTGTTAGAGTTGTTAGGCATTGGAACAGGCTCTCTAGGGAGGTGGGGGAGTCATCGTCCCTGGAGATGTTCAAAAAACGTTTAGATGTGGCACTTCAAGACATGGTTTAGTGGACAGGGTGGCATCAGGTGTACGGTTGGACTTGATGATCTTTGAGGTATCTTCCAACCATAATGATTCTATGATTCTAAGGTGCAGCAAGGCTTGGAAGGGGCTGAGAACAGGTCTCTTTGCAGTGTTTGTGGTTCTATTTGTGTTGATGAAGCACAAGAGACTTCTGAAATAAAATAACATTTTTGAATGGTGTTCATTCACTTATAAAAAGTCCTGTTGTCGCTGTGGCTGTGTTGCCCAGTGGACTGAATTAAACCACTTCAGGCGTGGCATCGTTTGCTGGTACTAGCGGTGTTCTCATTAGGTCTGTCCTGGCAAACTTTTCCAATTATAGCCTGAGCTTCAGAAGCACAGCTTCCTTCCAGCCTGGAAAATGCTAATGCACTGGTGGAAGGGCAGAGTAACCCTTCAGAGCAAGAAGATGGCATATCCTCAACTAGGGAAGGAAAACTTGCTCCTCCCTCCCTGACTCCATCATTCCCCGATGAATGCTTCACTTCTACGGGAGAAAAGCAGGAGTTGGTAGCAGTGGTTGCCTTCCTCCAGTGTGCTTTAGCCATCCTACTGAACCAGGTGGCAGGGCTTGAGGTTTCTCTTGAGTTTTCCCATTAGAGAGGGAAGGGTTAGTGCCTCAAGCCCTACACATGCGTGGCTGTGCCCCCCCTCTCTCTGTGCAGCGACAGCATGAGTCCTGCCAGCCCATTGGGGCCAAGTCAATTATAATTGATTTGTGCTCAGAAGAAGGCAAGCTGTAATTGTTTACCCACAATCCTGCACTGCCCGGAAAAATAGAAGATTCTTTAGCACCTGGGAAGGGATTTTGGAAATGAAAAAAAAAAAATAAAAAAATTTAAAAATACTGTCTCCAGTCTGAGCCTTATGATAAAGCATCTCAAGGGGAGGTTGAAACAAAGGGCAAATATACAATATACAAGGGAAAGAAAATCAAAACTCCTTTGAAGTATATGAAAAACTAGGTGAAAAGAGGGAATGAATTATTTAGCAGATTCTACCAGGGGAGCAGCAGCAGCTGAGATGTGATTAAGTGTCAGAATATCAGCTGGTGTGTGGAAATCATTGCTTTTCACCTGCCAAATCACCTTGGACAGAACTGGGAAATCCTGACTGTGAGAGCTCAGGCTAGCTGATTGATGATGGTCTCTTTTGGCCATGAAATCTACAAAGCCCTAAATCTTCCTGCACCTTCATTTTCTAAATCTATGAAAAGCTTATAATTAAAATGGTAAATAAAAAGCATTTGATAGGTAGATCAGACTATATAGAGAAACTGTCAAACAAAAGTTTTGAATAGTGAAGTTCAGTTCTGCTCAAATACAAACAGATAACAGCAAAATTGCTGAAGAGATCATCTATTTTGAACTCTATGCCCCCAAACAAAAAACTCCAAAAAAGTAACTCCACAGTTTGTTTTTTATTTGTATAATATTTTAGTGTTATGGTGTTAGCATGCCAGCCATTACTAGGCCAAATTTTTTTCCCCCTCCTTGATTGCGTTTTCTGCACTCCAGAAGGTTCCTACTTGTCTCATAGTATGGGCTCTGTTTTAACCAAAAGGGGGTCTTCGGGTTGTTCACCATTTCCACTTTTGATCACTCTGCCCTTTGCAATTATCTTTGCGGCAATTTTATCAATTGTTTATTTCAAGAGATAACGCTGGGGATTTACAGATACGACTAAGGAGAAGGATGCACAGTGTAATCCACTAGTGGGAAGCTGAAATGAGGAATTCAGTGTATAGAAGTAAGATTTAATTGTGGGAAACTCATCATTAGAAGAACTTTTCTCAGGTGCTGGCAGGCTCTCCATTGCTTGCCTGGTCATGGTATGAAAGCATCACCATTTCAATAGACAGGTTTAAAGAGCGGACTGATGGGCTTGATACAGAAAGTGCTGGCTGTGTGTTTGGGTTTGCTTTGAAGAGAAGAAATGTAATGGTCTCCTTTCACTCTGGTGTCAAGTCTCAAGTGATTTTAGCTGAATTTCATTAGATTTAATGAATGAGAATGGAGAAAGAGTTAAATTCAGCATCCTCTGAGCACATACCTCTCTGGAAAAGCAGCAAATGTTTCTCAAAACCTCCCATTCTTGTTTTCCTCTTGAAATTTCCAGAAAACTACCACCTTGCTGTATGTACTTGTACTTTATGCAGTCTTTATATAAAGGAAGAACTTTCTGTGACAAGCTGCTTTCCATCCAGCCCATACGTTCTGAAGGCCCTGGGGGGGCGGCCGCTTCCTTGGTCCAGG
>NW_009595614.1:7409-22928 GCF_000690535.1 Cariama cristata
GGACACCCTGTAAGCAGTTCCCACCGCCGCACCGGACACCCAACCCTGCACAGCACTGTCCCGGGACACCCTGACTTGCTCTGCACAGCTAAATTCAGAGCATTGCCTTCATCCAACCTCTGCTTCTTGTTGTCTCTCCCTCTCTCATCTGCAGTACTTTCCAGATAATCTTCCCTTTGTCCCTCCTATTTTCTTTCACCCATTTCCCTGGCGGTTGCTTTTTGGAGCAGTGTTTGCCCCTGCAGAGTCCCCACAGGCTCCTGCTTCCCAACAGATGTGGCAGGAAGAGGAGGCAAGAGCTGAAGATGCCCCCAGCTCTTTGGGGGGTGTCTGCTGTGCTTGTGGCCAGAGAGGGAGGCTGCCAGGGTGTCCAGCTCGCGGTTTGCACTGGAGTGGCTCTTGCTGCTGAGGCTGCACTGAGGATAAGCCCCTCAGGCCACCACAGGGAGGACAGGAGGTGCGTGCATCTTGCAGGGCTGTAACCTGCTGGGTTAACCGTGGGCCCCTATAGTTACGCTGGGGAGGGGTCAGAGCCCCCAGTACCTCTCCAAGTTCAGGCCCCTCCTGCTGCTGCTCCATGGCCAGCAAGAGCTGCTGCTTCCCAGCGAGAGGAGAGGGTGACAGTGGGCCTGCTAAATATTATTTGTTCCCCTTACTTATTTTTTTCTCAGCAAGTCTTTAACTTGACCCTGTCCACTCGGTTTGTGCTGTTGCTGGCCCCCTGCTTCCCCTTTCTGAAGGCGAGTGTGTTTGTTTTCATGCCGGAGGGTGACCTGCTGCGCCTGTGCGTGGATGTGTGCAACAGCGGGGCTGCCGCTGGCACGCTGCACTTCTTCCCACCATGTGCCCTTGCACCCCAGCCCAGGGCCCCATGCCCCCCAGCAGAGGATCTGCGGAGGGTCTGCGAGCCCAGGCCCTGCCTGGGGGACAGAGGGCAGGTATTGGGCAGCAGGGAGGGAGAGCTTGTGGCTCCCACAGCGTGCTGGAGGGGCTCAGGGCTGGCATCCTCCGCCTTGCTGGAGCAATGCATCCGCGTGGGGTGAACCACAGCTGTATTTGCCTTGTGGGGCTTCCTCCTCCTCCTCCTCCCATGCTTCTTGCCAGCCCTGATGGCGTGGGACCTCAGTGGCTGGCCGAGGCCGCACAGCCCTGCTGAGTCTGATCTCAGTGCTGACATAGCAGGAAGAAATAAAGCTGACTTTCTGTCTGCCTGCAAGCAGCAGTGCAGGGAGAACCGTAAAGCTCAGCTTCCCAGTCATGAAGGAGCATCCCTCGGAGCATCTCTTGCCCTCCGCACCACCCTGGGGCAGGCAGCTGTGCTCTTCGGGATGAACCAGAAACCTGTTTGTTTTCTTGTGGTGATTAAAGAAAGGCCAGCAGCGGGAGGGCCCTCCTGGGTGTAAACTGTCCCTGTGGGTTGGCAGGTGCCCCGAGGTGTGGGGGTAACAGAGGTGCGGGGGTTACATGAGGTCGGTGCTCTCTGGCGGGGCATTGTGGGGGCCTCGAGTGCTGGCACAGGGGGATTAACCAGAGATTAACTCCCAAGGAGCCCAAGGATGTATTTTCTGAGCAGCTGGGGCTTGGGGCTGGGAACGTGATGCTTGGCTGGGCATAGTGTGGGCAGAAGGACCAGGAAAGCTTTACAGAAATGGCAGTGACTCGTTCCCTGGCTCCTCTCTCCTGGGGTAAATTAGGATGAGGGAAAGTGTTGGCATGAGCTGTGCAGCCCGGTGGTGGGCCCTTTGCAGCAGGGCCCCAGAGCTGCACAGCCCTGCCTGCGGCAGTGCTGCGGGACGTGGACTGAGTCTTTGGGCTGGGGCCCGTGGGCCAGTCTTGAATGAAGGGGGAAGGGCAATAATCTGGAAATGATGCCCTGGACGTCTTGAGGTGAAATCTTAGAATTCATGATGTCCCCCTTTAAGGCTGGGCTGAAACGATGTGTTTGCATGGTGCAGCGGGTGGCTGGTGAGTAGTGCCAGCACCACGGGCTGACTCATGAGCCGTGATGCTGGGAGCAAAAGAAATGCTGGTTGAACTGTGGCTCAAGCCTTGGGTGGTTTTTTCTCTCCGCTCTGCGTTACACCGAGCGTGACCCTCCACGCAGCATGTGCTCACTCTATGCTGTATCATTTCTGCTTGCTGATGGGGACAGTTCGGTGCTTCTCAGCATGGCACCTGTATCTGATATATGACATATGCTGGGGTTCGATAACATTTTGCTCAAAAATGGTCTTTACTGTTATTTGTAAGTGCTTTGAGATCTTCCTAAGGAAGGATCTGTTTCAGTACAGGGTGCTATTAAATTCCAGTACATGTAATAAAGCGAATATTGCTGAGAAAATTAAGGGGCGAAGGGATATGTCCTCTTATAGGCCATAACCATCTTGGATAACTGCAGCTCAGGTGTGAAGGCTTTATCTAAAAACAGGGAGTGGGATGTTATTACAAACTGGAGTAAACAACATGTTCAAGGAAATTGAATTATGAATTAAATAAACTGGATGGCTTAGAAAACTGCAGACAACAATCAAATCAAAATACCCATGCTACCAATGTGCCAGTGAAATCTGAACAGGATAAACTTTACCAGTCTCTTTGGGAGCAGCAGCCAGAGAACAGCAGCATGCTTTTATCTGCAGGGGAAAGAGAGCCATGCCTGACCCCAGCGAGCCCCTTTAGTCAGAGTGGAAATATTAAAATAATGAGAGGCTGTTGATCAGCAGCACAGAAAGGGGAGGGGGGGGGTGTCTTGGAAGGGCTGAAAAAAACATTTCTCTGAGTCACTGCAGGGAGAGAAATGAGCACAGACAGCAGGTTGAGGAGGGAAGATTTGGGCTGCTGTTTTCTGAAGCGAGTGGTCTGTGTAGCCCCCGTGAGGCCACGGGGCCGGGTGGGCAGTGGTGCTTCTCGTAAGGGGCTTGAGGGGGAGGCTGGACCACAGATGGGCTGAGGCCCTTTCCAACCCCAGTGATCCTGCAGTCCTGGGACTTGCTGCCGCTGCTTGGCTCTGTCACTAGTGGGTCAGGGAGCAGCTATGGCATCAGTCTTGTTGCAGTCCATTGATCCTCAAGCAATTTGGGAACTGCCGGGGGTTGGGAAGGTTGCAAAGGTGGCTTGGTCTTTTGCCCAAGAGCAGCAGTAAACCTTTTAAAATGGGAAATAAAGCGCATGCAATCTGAGATGGTGCTCACAGTCATGCTGACTAAGTAAGATCATAAACTCTGCAAGCCAAGCTTAGCTTTATTTACAGTTTCAGTCACCAGCTGCCTTGCTTCAAATGGGAGCATATGCGAAGGCAGGTCCTATATTCCCTAAAGACATCCCTTTGGGACTGGGGTCCCACACAGCCCAGTGTGTACTCCATGAGTGTTGTGTTGGGCAGAGCCGGCAGCGGAGCACGGAGCCCACAGACCCCATGCTGGTCTCTGCTACATGGTCAAGGGTATCACTGGGTTTTAGAAATGAGCCACTTCATAAGCCACAGAGGTAATGAAGCTTGGTGTCTTGATATTTGGCTTCTAGCATGGCTGGTAAAGCACCAGTTCTTTTCCTGCCCCTGGGATATTTCTCATGTCTCTTGCTTGTGTGATTTATCTGATATTTAACACTGGTTAACTCTTCCTCCCTGTAGCTTTCCGCTCAGTGGGGATGCTGAGTTCCTGTCCTTTTCCTGTTCCCTGACTGTTGTGAAATTCATAGGTAGTTGATATCCTTGAGGTTTCTACCAACAGCCAAACTTGGTTGCAACTTGTCAGCTGGGTCCAACGTTATGACAAGTGTGAGGTAGGCAGCTTGATGGCAGGTCTTGTTATCTTGACAAATTGAACTACAAGGGCTCCAAAACCCATGAGAGGGTGTGATTTGAGCTTGAATTTGATGAAACACCAAAGCTCCAGCAATGAACAGCAAAATAAAAAGCAAACTTAACAAAACATTTCACTCCAGTCTGTGCAAAGATGCTTAAATTCTTGATGCAAAGGTATCAGGGGGTCCAGCTCACCTCAGTGCCTTGCTGTGCCTAAAAAGTAGGTGGAAAGTGAAGACTATGCCCTTACTGCCCACAAGCACAGTGATGCTTTAGGAATCAATTATAAAAAGGGCTTTGATTTTTTTTTTTAATAATCTTTTTGAAATGCAAAAATGAACTAATACCCTGCTCTCTAAACTCCCCATGCAGCTTCTCCAAAAAGAGTAAAATACACCGAAGTCAATTACTTTTTCAACATCTCAGTGCCTTGAACTAGCTGTCCCAGTCCTACCTCATCATCTGTCCCTTCCCATTCTACAAATCGGAGATTAGATCTGACTTCCTGTGAAATTGTTAGCAGGTTTTCCATGGAATGATGAGAAGGTGGTGGGGCGGAACATTAGCTGAGTTGCTTGCAGGGCAGTCAGGGAGAGCAGCATCACCAAATCTAGCCCTAGCAGCGCTTTGCTTTCTCTCCCTGCAGACTGCACTGCTGGGTCTTCCAGCAGTGGGCAGGGAGAGGATTCTTTCTGTGCATCTGTCCCTTGACCTAAAACCAGAATTTCCTCCAGGAAATCACATCTAATGGGATCGTATCATCCCTTCGTAAGGCCCACCAGCCTAGGAGGAAGGAGGAGAGGTAAATACAAAACAAAACCCCTCCCCACAAGATTGCTCTTTGGCCAATATTGAAGAAGAAAGGCAGAACTGTGCATTGATGAGGGTGGCCTGAGCAACAGGGGTGGTTGGGCAGGTGCTGCCCAGCTGACCATTGCCTCAGGACATGAGGTCTTGGCTGATAGGAAAAGGTATGATTCAGAGTTATCAAAACCCCTATGGTGTTTTCCATTGTCTTTGGTGGTTCTCAGAGGGGATTCTGGGGCAAGGTTGGTGTTTGTCCGAGGGCTCATCAGCACTGCTACTCCGTAGAAGGAGGGTATAGCCAAATGGAGACTTTTCTCATTAAAACTGTCCCAGTAATTCTTTTCTTCTGCCTTTTTTTTCCTGACTAGCTTCTCTTTTGTCTCTAGAACGTGGCTACCCTTCAGCATTGGTTGAATGATTGTCTTATCTCTATTTTATAAACCCCTTAGGAAGAAAGATCTTAGAAAACAGAGGATTTAATTAATAATCTTTGTCATTGTTTCATTCCTCACTGTTCATTCCAATCTCTGCAGAAGGCAGTGGCAGTGGTTGCATCAGTGACTGCGCACAGCTAGGCTTTCAGATCAAATTTGGCATTGACAAATGTCAGCCTCAGAGCACTGGGACATGTTATTGACAGTGAGAGCAAGGCGGAGTTCAAAGGCACCTCGTGGGACTAACAGTGTTCTTGTATTTTCTTTTAGGAGCTGTCTTTTGCAAACAACTCTGTTTATTTCTAGTACTTCTCTCCTCCCCAGTTAATTTTCTTTTAAATTTTGGAGCCTTTAAATTAGGTCTTGGAGAGAAGGGCCACCACCAGAAGCTGTCTGTACATGTGCCCACCCAGTGGGAGACCAGGCTTGCCCAAATCAAGTCTGTCTCCTCTGCTAGCTTGCTCTCCCTCCCTTCAGCTCTCATAGAAAGTGTTCATCCAGTCTCTTGCTGCCAGGAAGCTCTGGAGAGTCACAGGATTCTGCAGATCTGTCCAAGAAAGAGATGATGATGAACAGCAAGTTGTCCATGAGCCAGCAATGTGCCCTCGTGGCCAGGAAGGCCAAAGGTATCTTGGGATGGTGTGGCCAGCAGGTCGAGGGAGGTTATCCTCCCCCTCTACTCTGCCCTGGTGAGGCCACATCTGAAGTGCTGTGTCCAGTTCTGGGCTCCCCAGTTCAAGACAGACAAGGAACTACTGGAGAGAGTCCAGTGGAGGGCAACAAAGATGACGAGGGGACTGGACCACCTCTCTTATGAGGAAAGGCTAAGAGAACTGGGTCTGTTCGGCCTGGAGAAGAGATGACTGAGAGGAGATCTGATCAATGCTTATAAATGCCTAAGGGTGGATGTCAAGAGGATGGGGCCAAACTCTTTTCAGTGGTGCCCAGTGACAGGTTAAGGGGCAATGGGCACAAACTGAAACACATGAAATTCCATCTGAATATGAGGAAAAACTTCTTCACTTTGAGGGTGACAGAGCACTGGAACAGGCTGCCCAGAGAGGCTGTGGAGTCTCCTTCTCTAGAGATATTCAAAACCCACCTAGATGCAATCCTGTGCAACTTGTTGTAGGTGACGCTGCTTTGCCAGGAAGGTTGGACCATTCTGTGATTCTGTGTGATGAAGAGCTATGGGTTTGCAAGGCTCCTGGTACATCCCTGCCCTTTGGCACTCTTAGCACCCTCCGGGTGCCTCACTGAGCACTGTAATTCCTGGTACTGTATAACCTGCCCCTAGAAAAGGCTTGTCTAAATACTGGATATTGCTGACCTCCTGATCACTGGCCTTTCTGCTGGTTATGGCCACCCCTGAGGCTCTGCCTCTTCGCATCCGTGCAGTGTCTGCACTCTGTGCTGGCCTTGTCTTCTCACCTATGTTTACATCTCCCTTGCAGGTCTGGATGGATGCAGGCACTCAAATCTTCTTTTCGTATGCAATTTGTCTGGGATGCCTGACAGCTCTGGGCAGCTATAACAAATACCATAACAACTGCTACAGGTAACTGGAGCACGGCTCTGCTGTCTAGAGCCTTCCCCTCCCTGAACATCAGTGTACGTATGATGGTGAGCTGCTGGAGGCTACTGGCCTTTTGAAGTGTCATGTTTTCTGTTTCTACTCAAGGTGTAAGAAAACTCTTTCCAGGTGTTTTCTCCCCAAATCCAGCTCTCTGTGCTTTCTACCCAAGGGAACTTTCTGTGCCATGGATTGTAAAACCCTCTTCCACACCAGCTGAGACCAAGCAAAGTCAGATCCTCTTCACTAGCTTTGTGACACCAGCCCAGCCTCCCCTATTATATGGGTGTATGAGTGGCCATCGGGAAAGCAGAGCTGTGAGATCTAATGGCTCTAGACTGGAGTCCTTTCGTCTTGTGATTTATCCTTTTTAGGTTCATTTGGACCTAGTGTCTTGCACAGTTGTCAGTGCTCTGGGTTCCTATGTGCTATCTATGGTCTACATATAAGCCTGTAGATAGGACTTCTGTTTCTGTATACTCTCCTCGTGCTGGACTGCCCTTGAACAGAGGTGGGCTAGACTGCCAGATAGAATCAGGCTGTCAAGTTGGTCAGGTGAAAATAAACTCATTTTGCTGTAGATGTACACAGCATCTGGAGCTGCATCTCCAGGGGTAAAAGGTGTGAGTGGAAGAGGTCACCCCTAGGTAAAACTACCAACCTCCCTTCCCACCCTTCCTCTGCTGACTGTGTTGCTCCTGGCACTGGGTTCTCCCCCCATCTTTTAAATTCAAAATTATGGTTGTTGCCATGGAAGGTCCAGGCAGACCACTGGCTTACATGGTCCTTGCTTGGTATCTTTCTTTCTCTTTACCTTAGGAGAAGTTCACGCCTGCTGTAGGGATGCCTCTCCAACAGCAGCTGGTCTGGGACACTTCTCCCTTTTCATGTCCCTTCTCCCAGATGCAGTTTTGAGAGAAAGAGCTGTAGGAAAAGAAGAGATAATGGATCTGTCTTTGGCCTGCTGCATGTCCTTGGGCATTAGCCCTTTGCATCTCCAGTCTAGATGTGTAATGTGGAGATGATGACAGGGGCTGCTTAGCAGCAAGATTGTAAAGAGCTCCTGTAACTGCAGCTGGGAGATGCTACAGAAAGGGGAGAGACACCTGTTTGCACACAGACCCTTTATGCTATCCGTCTTTGCTAGGGAAATTGTTCTTAGTTTTGATGTCAAACCTCTGACCAGCCTGTTCCTAGGCATGGACCCAGTTTTACTGAGTTGGTCCTGTGCTCTGTGGCCTTGGTTTGCATAGGAAGAGAGGACAAGGCTTTAACAGGGCAGAGGGACACCAGCATGGTGCCCCACTCAGTTATCCCAGGCCAGGTGTAACCTTTGGTGACCTGGAAGAGGAAAGGATGTGAGCAGGAGGGACCATTGTTCGTATGGCAGCAGTCTGAGATGGCACCAAATGGCATAGACCATTTCTCATTTTCTGGGACAGTAAGCGATATCATCAGGGCTCCCTTTTGGGTGAAAATCTGAAGCGATCTTTTTGCTCTGGCCATTCCCTGCATGTTACCCTCTACCACGACACCCCTTCCCACCTGCTAGGTGACTGGAGAGCACCTTCCAGCCCATGCCTTTCCAAGGAAGGTTACAACTGTCATGCATACATGCAGGAGAAAGAGGGAGAAACACTGGGAAGGAAGAGGAACTATTTGAAATAAATGGGAATTTGTATAAAATGACCGAGAATATCATTTGAGTGGAGAGCAAGCAGTTTACAGCAACTGGAGAAATGAGGTTCTGGTGTGGGCTTCCCACGGGGTTAGCTGAGCTTGGTGGAGCGTGATCATCCTTACCAGCTGGCAGATCGACGGGGACTCACCCTGCGGGCCTCTTTCAGTTTCTCCTGCTTTAGAAACCAAGTGCAAAGGCAGAGCAACGATGTTAGGTGCTGTGCAGTCCTTGACAATGCAGAGAGCTGTGCTTTGGAAGGAATAATTTGAATTTGTATGGCATAGGGGCTGTGCATGAACTGTACTTTCTCTCTAGAAGTGGTTGCAGACCATGAATAGATTTGGTTAACGTGCAGGGAGGAGTGTGAAGCCACCAAAATGCTAGATACCTAAAGACTGATACAGAAAATCACACTGGATTTGCAGAGTAGCATTTAATAAAGTCAGAGTGGGCCATGAAATGCCAGAGGGGGTGCGTTCAGTTTGGTTCAGAATATCTCAGAAAGATGCTGCAAATGTTATTGTTGTCCCCAGGGTTACAGTCACAATAGGACTAGGGAGACTGGAGCGTGAAAAGGAATTGGATAGATAAGAGACGTTTAGTTTAAAGAGTAGATGGATGAGAATGAGATGAAACAGAGACAAAAAGGAATAGATCAGAGAGAATAAATTGGATGGCTCTGTTCATCTTTTTCTCATAATGCAAGGACCAGGAGATATCTAGTAGTGCTGAGAACCAAGAAGATTGTAACTCATCTGAGAAATCAATTAAGGAAAAAAAACATGTCCCCTTCTTAGACAAAAGTGACCTCTGGTACTCTCTGCTACAGGAAGGACCAGAGGAGAGACAGGAAAAAAGAAAAAAATCAGGCATTTAGATGTGTAACAAGACTATCTCATGAGCGAGGAGCTTAGGCGAGGAATGCATCTTTTATGCTGTCCTTAGAGAAGGCTTTCCCTGGGGGGGGCTCCTGCTGTGTTGTCCACCTTGGGGCATCCTCCTGGAGCTCCTGGTGGTGAGCTGAGCTGTTGGGGTGCTGGGAGAGAGGCCCTGCTGTGGGCGCAGTGGCTGGGGTGGAAGAGTGGGTGCTGCCTCAGAGGCCTGACGTGCATTGTGGGTCATACCTGGACCCCCACCTAGCTGATGCTGTGCCCCTTCTTCCCAGGGACTGTGTGGCCCTCTGCTTCCTCAACAGTGGCACCAGCTTCGTGGCTGGCTTTGCCATCTTCTCCATCCTGGGCTTCATGGCGAGGGAGCAGGGTGTGCCCATCGCTGAGGTGGCCGAGTCGGGTGAGTGGGGTCCGCAGTGGGATGGGGCTGTGGGGGTGCTGCTGCTTGACCCCCCAGTGACAGGGCTATGCCTGCAGGGTATCCACCTTGGGGTGAGTGGTGTTGCAGTTGCAGGTTCCCATCCTGGAGGGCAGCTCTGCTCTCTGCCTCCAAAAACCAGGAAGAAACGAATACATGCTCATCAAATATTAAGATGCAATGGCTGTACCTTGAGGTTGATATAAGCTGCCTCTAAGGGCAAGGGTTAGGGTTGGGCAGCTGCTGTCTCTTGGTGGGGGAGTGAGGTACCTGCATGGCATACAGCCAGGCTTTTGCTGTGCTCCCCTGGGCACAGAGGCTTTCCCTGGGTCCCAGCTCTCATGATGGTGATGCAGCCAGTGCTTGCTGTGTCCCCTTTCCCTCCCTTCCTGCTGGGCTCCTCCACCCCTCCAGGAGCCTGGGTTTCACGGATTGTGCTGGTATAACTGGAGTAAGAGGCTGCATGTCTGCAGGCTGTGCCTTGGCTGGGTGGCTGCCTCAGGCAGGTCTGCACTAGTTGTGCCATGCTGCTGCCATGCCGTTGCCTGCTCTGAAAGCCCTTCTCCCTGCAGGGCCTGGCCTGGCATTCATCGCCTACCCTCGGGCTGTGGTCATGCTGCCTTTCTCCCCGCTCTGGGCATGCTGCTTCTTCCTGATGGTTGTTTTGCTGGGACTGGACAGCCAGGTAAAGGCGCAGGTGCAGGGCAATTCCCTGCCAGACAAAAGTCACCATCTCTTCGGAACAGGCTTGAACTTGGCAGGTTGGGGGGTGGTGTGGGACTGAGGAGCTGGTCAGGATGGGTTGATGGAGGTGGGAACTCTGCTCTTTCAGTTTGTCTGCGTGGAGAGCCTTGTCACAGCTCTTGTGGACATGTACCCCACCATCTTCCGCAAGAAGAACCGCCGGGAGACCCTCATCCTGCTGGTCTCTGTCCTCTCCTATCTGGTCGGGTTGGTGATGCTCACAGAGGTATTTTGGGCTCAGACCACCTGTGCGGCACTTGCTGGGTCTGAGTTGCCCCCCTGACAGAGTGGGACCTGGTGGGTGGTGGGGTCTGTGCTTGGGCCAAGAGCTTGCTGGTGAGGCCCATCCTGCCGCACAGTGCCTGGGGGAGGCTGCCCTTCCCTCCTCGTGGCGTCTGTGTTTTCCCTTCCAGCCCTCGCCCCTTGTGCCAGTCACAGTCCTGAGACTTCTCCTACCAAGACTGGAGCTCTGGACAGCCCACGCTTTGGTTATAGATTTATCTTTACACCAGCCAAACCTTTACAGCTGTAGCCTGTTGTACGGTGAGAGGAGCACCTTTGTCCTTCTCTTTTCTCCTGGATGGAGCTACGTGAACACTTGGTGTAAGGAAACTTGGTGGGCCTGAGTGTGCCCCATATCTATTACACTGATTTCCTATATATTCCCCTTGTTGTGATTAATTGCCTGGGAGTTCAACTGTTCTGGTTTAAAACCTTTAACTCCTCTTAGCAGTACGTGTGTGGGGATTGATGCTGCTGTGATGCTCTCTGCATCTTCTGCTTTCATTTGGGCATAATTTAGAAAAAGCTGCCTTCGATGTTGCACCTGCAGCTTTGTGCCCGGACTTCCCTGCAGGCCCATTCTGCAGACAGCCCTGCAGACCTGGGCAGTGAAGCTGCCAGCCTCTGGGCCCACAGCAACAGCTGCTTGCAAAACTGCATGCACAGATACTTCCCTCTGCAAATTAGGAGACTAAAGTAAATCAGATGTGTTGTGTCCCTTAAGGGAGTTTCCACTCTCACTTCCAGCTACAAGAGTTGCTTTGATTTTGCCTTCTAAAATATTCCCACGATCTCTGGCAGTCACCTGCCCTGCCCTGGAGTGAAAGGTTGCAGAAACTCCTGAGAGCAGGATGGCTGCATGTCTCCATCAGGCCATGAGCACAAGGGATGTGGCCTGTGCTGTTGGCTAAAACCCTGCCCCAGAGAGAGGAAGGTGCCTCCAGCTCTGGGGAAGATGTTGAGTTTCTTTCCTGCTCTGGCTGGAGCTCTTTGCCTGTGCCTGACTCCTCTCCCCTTTCTCCCTCCCCACCTTGCCTTGCTGCCTACTTGACCCTTCCCAGGGTGGGATGTATGTCTTCCAGCTCTTTGATTACTATGCTGCCAGTGGCATGTGCCTGCTCTTTGTGGCCATCTTTGAGACTCTCTGCATCGCCTGGGTCTATGGTGAGTATGAACCAGAGGTGGTTCCCAGCTCTGGTCTCTCAGGTTCTCGCTTGGTCCATCCTCAAAATGCTGGTCTGTAGTCCATCCTGGCCATTGCTTCGCATTGCAAGGCAGACCTCTAAACCCTTGCTTTGGTGCCCCTGGACTCAACTGGCAGGGGCTTCCTCACAGCAAAGCCCTGGGGGATCTGCTTGGCAGATATCCCCAGCATGTTCCTGTGTGGCCCTGCTTTTGAGGCCCTCCCTCCTTGGCAACTTGGAGCTGGCTGGGAAATCTTTTCCCAACCTGTGTATAGAGGAGTCTGAGACCCTCAAGCGTTTTTGAGAGCCCTCTCTCAGCCTTGACATTCACAAGGGATAGGTAAAACCTGGGCTCAGGTCCCAGCCTGGGTTCAGGTCCCAGCCTGGGAGATGCTGAGGGGCTGGTCCTGCTGACCCACTGGGCTGTTCTGGGGCAAAAGGACGTTAGTCCAGGACAAAGACTGAAGCTGGCCACACTCCTGGTGAGCTCGCCACCAGGGCTGTCGGCTATGCTGAGATGACTCCCTCATCTTCTGGGGAGCACCCAAGCAGCGGTGAAGCAGAACCCCAGACATGCAGACCCTGCTGCCCTCCTTTGCTGGTAGCAGCGAGACATCCTTCCATTCTTCTGCAGGCGCTGAGCGGTTCTATGATAACATTGAAGATATGATCGGCTACCGACCATGGCCCATCATCAAATACTGCTGGCTTTTCATCACCCCGGCGGTTTGCATGGTGAGGGCCCACAGGAAGAAGAGCTGTGAGGCGGAAGATGGGCAGAGCTGGGTGCCTCTGAGTTATAGATACCTACATAAATACAGAGGGATGTGCATATGTATAGGGGGTCATGTGGCCTGTACTATGGGAGCCTGTTGTTCTGTGTGTTTGTGGCTTTGGGGGCAAGGCGTGGGGCTAAACAATGGGGAGAGGGGCGCAGCTTAGTAGTGACAGAGGTGTCTGCTGGTGGGGCGAGCTCCTTGGTGCCATGCCCAGTGCTGCACATAGGGGCTGTCCCAGCAAAGCTTGCTTGACTGGTGTCTCCTCTGTTGCTGTCCTGGGGGAGCTCTTTGTTACCATGAGACTGTGCAGGTGTGGACTCACCAGGAAGACCTCTCTTGGTTCATGGTGTTGATTTTCTTGCTCTTTTTCTTTTGATCTCTTCCATCTTGCCAGGCAACTTTCCTGTTTTCTCTGATCAAATACACCCCGCTGACCTACAACAAGAAGTATGTGTACCCATGGTGGGGAGACACGCTGGGCTGGCTGCTGGCCCTCTCCTCCATGGTGTGCATCCCTCTCTGGATCGTCTACAAACTCTCCACCATCAAAGGCTCCCTCAGAGAGGTGAGGCTGGTGCTCTGGGATCAGGGCATGAGCTGTGCTTTTGTGTTGAAGTCCAGCCTTACAGGGGGATCATTTGTGTGTGCAGGTTAATTAGCAGGGGGCCTAGAATAAATTGATTGAGTCTGTCGCTATAACAGACTTTTTTTTTTTAAAGTTCTGCCTGGCTGGAGGGCTGCCCAAAGCTGACTGTTGCCTCTTGGTGCCCTTTACTTATTGCTTCTGTCTCTTTGCAAGCGCCATTAGGAAAAAGTTCATTAGATGGAGAGGATAAAGATGATCTCCAGTGCCTCGAGTTAGTTTGGAGGCTGCCCTTGACTGAGGCTCAAGGACTTGCTCTGAGAAAGCTCCAGATAGTTGTGGGCAGCTGAGGTCCTCAGTCTATGCTGAGGCCATGGGGATGGAGTGGAGGGGATCACTGGGAGTTTGGAGTTTCCACCACAGCCTCAGTGCCCTGGGCCTGCCCAGCTCCCAGAGCTGCTGTGATCCATTGCTGGCTGCCCTGGATGTGCGTTGGCAGGGCGGGGAGCTGGCAAACCAGACCTTGCTCCAGACAGGTATCCTGTCCCTGCCGTGGCTCATGGTTTCAGGGGGAGGTTTCACAAACAGTCCTCAGCCCCCAGGATCCCACCCATTCTCTGCTTCCTGCAAGTGCTCAAGAACAGTTTGTGACAGCAATGGGCCCCGACCCCTGTGTCCAGCACAGACAGGGAGGAGTGGGCACAGCTGCAGGAGCATGGCAAGGGCCACACTGCCTGATGCAGAGGGTAACCCCTTGTGCGCTTGCTGTCCAAGTTAAAGCCAAACCTGTATGCACAGGCTCTCTCTTTGCAGTCTGTGCTGATGGAGGCGATGACCTGGAGGGACTTGGGCACTGACCTTTCTTTGGACTGCTTTCTAGCCCTGGCCTGGACCAAATGGAGGACGCAGCTTTCCTACTGTGTCTCAGGTCTCTCATGTGCTCACTGCTTATCTTGGGACAAGTGGTTGAAAGATGAGTTTATCCCCTCAGTTTCTGAAGTGCTGACTGTCCTTAGTTGGGACATCTCTGACATCAGGGGACCAGACCTGCAGCCCTGTCTGTCTGTCTGAATGATACCCATGACTGGAAGGGGAGGGTCCAGGTCACCTTTTGTCCTTGCAGCTGTGTTCAATGCCTGCCTTTGCCTTCCAGAGGCTCCGCCAACTCACCTGCCCACTTGAGGAATTGCCTTCCAGGCCGGGCACAGGACAGCCCCTTCCCTCCACCAGAGCTGGCCTCCTGATGCTGACAGAGCTCGAATCTCATTGCTAGGACCAGTGTGGCTCTCCCTCCCTCACCCCGGGACAGTTTCTATACAGCCTTTACCACCTGTTGAATAGCGCAAGGATTCTTCACTCACCAAGGAGAGAGGGATTTCTGGGCTGCGCTCCCTTCTCTGGAAGATTTGAAGGGCTGAGGAAGAGGCTGCTGTGGAGGTGGTCTGCACAGAGCTAGCAATGCACCTTAATCCTCTCCCTGGAGAGGGCTCTGAAGGGGCAGATCAAGCACTGGTGTTCCTGAGCATCCCCAGCCTTCTGGTGGGCAGAAAGGAAGGACTGATCCTGGAGTGGAGAGTGTCAGAGAGTCTCAGAGGTGTGGCTCTGGTGTGGACTTTGGGAGCTTCTCCATTCATTCCATTAAATCCTTGTTTTTCCCCTCTAGATCCACTCTGTCTCAGTTTTATTTCACCAGCATCCCTTGCTCACAGCATGTGAGGCAGGATGTGCGTTAGCGGTGCTGTGCTGGGCATTCAGGTCTGGATCTCTGGCACATCAGTATGGCAGGGTGGCCAGAGGAGAAGCAGCTGGTTAGGGTAGGAAGGAAAACAGGGAACACCGGTTTGGAGGCCCCTGTAGGTAGTAGACCTGGGGTACCTATGTAAAGTGGAGAGTGCAATGCCATCGTCTGCTGGAGCCATTGCCAGCTCCCAGCCAAAAGAGTCATCTGGCGGATGAGTCACTGGGCTATTCCTGGGGTCTGAGAGAAGCGCTTGGCGTTGCGTTCACTTGGTGCAAGTCAAGGATCGTAGGAAATTCTCTCTCATCTCTGCAGGTCTGTGTCTTTTTCGTGCTGACTTCCTTCCAGGTGCACTAGAGCCAGTCATCTTGGTTATCCTGCATATGGAAGAAGGGCTGCGTCATTGAAGCGGGATCTGGCTTATGTCAACAAGCAGGGCCCCTCGTTTCCAGGCTGTTTGGGTAAAAGAAAGAAAAATCAAAGAGCTTTGTGTTTTAAGTGCTGTAGCCCTAGCATCCGAGGAGGGCAGCCAGAGGACACATAACCCCGGGAAGCTGGATGGCTCCCAGGAAACCCTGGGGAACCCCGAGCCCGGGCAGAG
>NW_009595615.1:0-4462 GCF_000690535.1 Cariama cristata
CCCTGCACAGAGCCTGCACCCCGGGATTCCCTGTTTTCCAGCTCTCTTTTCGCATAGCCTTGGGTTTGCCTTGCTTTTCCCGTTGCCTGCTTGCCCTCAAACTCAGCTGCAAAGAGTTGGGTGAGGCTTCCCACCCATCCCATAAGGATGTCGAAGCTGGCAGGATGGGTCAAGCTGGAGTGGGGTCACCCTACTGTGCCACCCGAGCATCCCTCCATGGCCCTGCATCCCTCCGTGGTGCTGCTTGGGGATGTTGGCCCCAGAGAGCCAGGGACTGGGCGCATCTTCGCAGGAAAGAGCGGAGGGGCTTGGGCTTTGCTGTGCGTTTCCAGTGCTGTGGGTAATGCTGGAGTTGTCGGTGTGATGGAGGGACGGTTGGTGTCTGCAGGATGCCTTGTACGCTGGTGCTCCTCTAATGGGATAAACTTAATCGTGTGAGCCAAGGGAGGAACTGCATGCCATTTGCGGTGCACTGCAAGAGGTCAGGACCGCCTGCCCAAAATAAAAGCTTGCTATTTCTTCTTACATATATAAGTCATTCTTGCTAGTGGATTTGGCAGGAAGCGTTCTTTCTTGTTTTTTCTTTCCCTGTTGGGACCTCTCAGTCTCTTACTTCACTTGGGCTGTGGCTTCTCACAGGCTGAATGCTGGCGATCTCGCAGCAGGCTGGGAAAAAGCCAAGCTACCCATCTGAGTTGCCCAGCCCCGAGCAGGTAGTGCTGGCCAGCGGTACACTGGGAAGTAGCTGGCCGTGAAATTTGAAAAGGGGAAACATAAAATCCTGCCCCCTTTGCTGTTCCTGGAGGATAGAGTTATCACACTGACAAGATACTCAAGTGAGGTTGACTTGTGAAAAAACCTGGTGTAAAACAGTTTTGCGTGGCAAGGAGGCAGGCATCTGTCACACACCGTTGTCCTCGGAGCTTATGTGCTGGCAGAGGGGAAAAAAGTCACAGATTTGGCATCTAGTTGTGTGCAGTGCCCTAGGGGCAAGGCTGAGGCTCGTTGGAGGGTGTCTAAGTGTTGTTTTCCCCCTTTTCTCAGGCCTGGGAGGGCTCCTCTGCAGAGGCCGTCGCCCGTCCAACGGCAGGCACTGTGCTGCAGAGAGCGAAACAGCAGAGGAGTTGTTTACGGAGCAAACTTAAACCTGCTTTGCAACTGTTCCCTGGGAAAGACAGTTCAAATTCAGCTTTGCCGCCCTTTGCTCCTGGGTTATTGGAGCCGATTGCTGTTTGACTGCTAGCACCTGCTCACCCCTCACCTGCAGGGAGGCTGCAAAGCATCTCCCCTTCTAAATCTCGTGTGCCCCTTCCAGACCAGGTTTGGGCGGCT
This sequence comes from Cariama cristata, assembly GCF_000690535.1. Classification (NCBI taxonomy): domain Eukaryota; kingdom Metazoa; phylum Chordata; class Aves; order Cariamiformes; family Cariamidae; genus Cariama; species Cariama cristata. Next base: position 1,333 of record NW_009595615.1, read on the forward strand.
TGGCTTGCGGGGTGAGGAGTGAGATAGGGCTTCAGTTGTCCCTCGGTCTGCTCGTGGCTCATCTCTTTTCCATGCTGCTGGTCTGGCTGCGTTCATGGGGTGATCCGTCTTAGTCTTTGTTAGCTCCTTTTTCTCTTATTTGGTATCCCGTGGCACACGTTAATGCCAAGCACAATCCGTATGAAACCCAGCTTCCGAATTTGTGGGTTTCTCCAGCAGCCCCTGATGCCAGATGCAGAATGCAGATGGCTTAGGCAATTACTCCATCCTTTTATTAGATTGCTGGGGATTAATTAAATGCTTACACTCCTTTAGTTCCTTTTATCCCCAAGAATCCCGAGCGCTTAAACCCGTGCGGCTCCTGTTTCGGCCAGGCAACCGGCACAAGTTGCACAAATGAGGAACTCAGATTTAGAGTAGAACTTTGGGGGAAGGTTAAAGAAGAAAAATGTTCATCTGGGGTGCCGGGATTCGCGTGCCTGACTCCTAAAAGCCTCCTGGGATTGCTGATAGCGTGGGCGGCGGGGATCCTGGTGTTACAGCCCTCGGCAGCTGGATCAGTGCTCTCTGCTCCGGCAGCCTGGGATTCCTGACGAGCTTGCTTGGGGCTCGCTGCAGGGGGGTAATGCGGGCCTGAGTTGGTATGTGCTGATTTATTGTTTTATTTTTTAATTGTATTTTTACACTCGGACTTATGCTGTCTACCACTGTCTTTAAATGGCACGTGTAGTAGAGGTAGTGCGTGTTTTGGTTCATCGGTAGCTGCTCACATCCGTGCTGTTGTCCTCCTTGCCTCTCTCCCAAAGGAGTCCCGGCATCCCGGGGTGGGTGCCTGCGGACAGTCAGGATTTGGGCCCTTTTCAAGCACAGAGCGATGGACTCGCGCTGAAGCAAGTGGTGCTCTCAGGAGGCTTGTGTTGCTCATCCCCACCGAGTCTGTGCAAAGTGTCCTCTAAGGATTATGTTAATCCATTTTCTGGAGATAAATCCAATAGTTGGAAAATCCCACTCCATCTTCTTAGGAATAGTAATACATTTCACACTTTTGGATCTGTTTTCGTTGGCCACCTCTCTTGGCACCAAACCTCTCTGTGTCCCAGAGGCACCTCGGCCGGGCTGCTGGGAATCGGAGGAGCTGGCTCCGAGGGAAGGCAGGGCGTTTGTTTTCTTCTGAGTCTTGTGGTCTGAATTGTTGAATAAAATCAAAAGCCTGGCCTCTTGGGTTAGCTGAAGCATTTGGATGAAAGAGCTGGAAGCTGCAGCATGGCACAGGGGAGTGGACAGAAATTCCCACTTGTGCAGTGGTTTTCTGGTTAAATAAATGGGTATGTAGAGAGTAAAGACACCTCTCCTGTCCTCCTACACCTCTCCAACCAGCACGGCGCCTCCAGTTGGGGCGAGGAGGAGGGGGATGCGACCTTACTCCTTATCTTCCCAAAGCCTCAGTGTTGCAGGACAAAACTCAAGGGCCACCTTGTGCAACACCAGCAATTCTGAACATTCAGAAATCGTGACTCAGGCTACTCCAATGCCTCCAGAGAGATAAGCATGTAGAGGGAATTAAATGGGATGGTGGAGCCTGTCACTGGAGTGCCAGACCCCCGGTCTGTGCGAGTGCAGGGGTGCTGGGTGCTGCTGGGTTTGCACAGGGAAGCTGGTACGGGCCCCTGTTGTTAGAGCCGCTCTCGGGCGCTCGCTGGGCTGGGCTCTCCTCCTACTCTGGACATCTTGTGGTGCAGAGCAAGGTCCCACCTACCAAATACTCATTATTTGGAAACAGCTGCTAATCCTTCAGTCCCGAGACTCGTTAATGCATTTGCAGTGCCCTGATGCCCAGTGATGGGGCAGAGAGATGCAAGGACCGTCTCTGCCGCTCCCTCTTCTGCAGGCGAGGGGAGAAGGGGCTGTCCAAGCAAACCTTGGTCCTCGGGCAGACCCCTCTGCCTGCGGTCCGGGAAAAGACATGGCCTGGGACAAGATGTGTTGAAACCTGGTGTTCGTAATACCAGGCCTGTTTGCAGATAAATGCGGGACTGGAGGTTTGGGAGGATTGCTGTTTGTCTGGGCAGCAGGTGGGTTTTTTGGGTTTGGGTAGTAATGGTGGGGTTTTTTTTTTCATTCCCCTTGAGGGATCTTGGCAACCAGGCATTTTCCCTCATGTTTGTCAGTACTTTTTTCTGCTTTTGCGCGTGGGAAACTGAAGTTGAACCGAGCATCTGCTGCTGTCTGTGTTTGAAGATGGGACACGAAGGAGACTTTAGTCTGATCCAGTATGTCCCTTCCTATGAACCCCTCCGGCGCACCTGCCCACCACCCTCCCAAGGCTCCCAGCACTGGCAGTGCCTGCCGGTTGCTGCAAAGATAAATCCTTTATCAGGAAAAGGATTATAGCCTCAGGTGAACACTAAGCAGCGAACGCACGTGTGTTTCCACTGCTGTGTATATTTTTATGAACGTAGAGGCTATACATAAAAGCGTTTTAAGTTAGTTGAATTGCAGGCAGCTCTGATCGGGGTCTTCAGTCCCCCTCCTCTGCTTCAGGCTCCCTTCCCAGCGAGGTTCCTTTTCCTGGAGGGCTGGGAAGCCGGAGACAGGTTATGTGGAGCTCTGCACCTCTTCGGCTGGCTGGCAGCTCTGTTTGGGGGCTGTTTGTACTGGCAGCTCTGGAGCATGGTGTGCTCCGTCAGGGCTGTGCAGCCCAGAGCAAAGCTGCAGCGTGATTTAGCCCGGGATTGCTTGCTCAAGGCTATAAATAACCTTCCCGAGTGCCACAAAAGTTCTCGTCTGAAACAGTGGCATATTTCTGCCATACTTGTTAAGTCAGTTCACAGGCTGCTTAGTGAAGCTCTTAGCTAAAAAAAAAAAAAAAAGGAAAAAAAACACCCACACAACACTCTGCTAGGATTTGGCAAAGCTGTGTGTGCCCAGACTGCTGGTCCCAGCCAGGCAGTGCGTGGGCTCGGCAGATGCCAGAAGGTCCTGAGGAAGAAGCGACGGGGGTGGGATGCTCCCAGCCCTGCTTTCTGGCTGCTGAAAGGCTCCGGGCTTGCGCATCCCGTACCTGAACGCCTGTTAAGGCTGTAGCTGGGTGTAAGTGGAGGAAGCTCAGGCCCTGCACCAGGGGGCGGCG
>NW_009595615.1:4539-4919 GCF_000690535.1 Cariama cristata
ACTCTGGGTCCTGGTATCCCCGCTGCAGGGCAGCATCTTGCTGCAGACATGTCTCCCCTTATCGCACAAGCCCCATTTTTAGCTGGTGAGAGGGGAGGGTGGGTGCAGTGCACGTGGCTCCGGTGGGCGCTGGGGTCTTGTCTTGGGACCCCCAGGGGTCTGTGTTTCTAGCACTGGAGCCCCTGTGCAGCTCGTAGGCAGTGCAAGCGCTTCTAGGATCAGCAGGCGGATAAGCACTAATACCCTTAGGGCATCGGCTTGACCACTGCTGCCTGGCATGAGGTGTCCCTGTGTTAATGCCCGCTGGTTGTGTAGCTCTGGACGGGTCTGACAAGCTGTGTTAAACTGCCTGACTCTTATGGCTGGGTGAACCCAGGTGC
>NW_009595615.1:5001-5638 GCF_000690535.1 Cariama cristata
GCTCCGGCTGGAAAGCCAGGGCTTTTTTCCATTGAAGTCAGCTGGCATCCTGACTTTTCCGTCCCTTTTGGCCTCTGAGCCTGCACTACCGCAGTCTGAGTAAACTTCCCCCCTTCCTTCCAGCAAGGCTGGATGTTCGTGGGGTGCAGGGCAGAGCCAGGGCCGTGCCAGCCCAGCCCTCTGGCTCCTCGGACAGAGGCTCTGCGTGGGCAACCGGAGAGCAGGAGCGCTGGGACAGCAAAAGTACCCGGGAACTGGATTTCTCCTTGCTTTCCCTGACAGCAGCAGCCTGGGGAGAAGCCCTTATCAGCCAGGCTGGGTGTTTCCCTGGGCACTGGGGAAACAAAGAGGTTTCAGACCTTGGGGTGCCTGGCTGGGGACTGCTGCCCCAGCACTTTGACCCTTGCATCGTGTCACGGGGCCAATGTCCCTGTACCTGGTGCAGCCTCACGCCGCCCTGGACTCTTCAGAAATCTTGAGACCCTCGTGCCCTGTATCTGATGCCACCCACCTGGCTGCCAATACCTCCGGTAACCCCCTCTCCAGCCTGGGTGCAGGACCCCCGGTTTGGACGAGGCTCTCCTGGCCCCGAGGCTGGCGGTGCGATGCCCAAGCCGGGAGCTGGTGCAGGCGGGGG
>NW_009595615.1:5707-6202 GCF_000690535.1 Cariama cristata
CAGTCTAGGCTCCCCCGTAAGTTGGTTATGATTCAGCCCTGACCTTTGCACCGCAGTATTGGGCTGGCAAAGCAACAGCGTGCCTCCCTTGGGAAGGCGGCAGCTCCTCTCTGGGAAGGCTTTCGCTGCCCACCACTGCCCACCACCCCCAGGGGATCTCATCGACACCCCTTGGAAGGTGTCCCTCTGCCAGGGATGCGAACGGCCTTTGGTTTTCCAAAAATACCTGCCACCTGCTGTCACAGAAAAAGCACCTTCTCAAGAAAATTTATTTCTGACAGAGCAGAAAACAAGCAATATTAAACAACCTCAAGGAAAAATGAGAAGCTAAGTGACTTGTGCAAACATTGCTTTGGCAAAATGCTCTCCTTTGTTTTCTGGTTTGTGTGTGTTTTGTTTTTTTTTCCCCTCTGGCCAGGGGAGGACTGGTATTTCCCTGAACTGGGCAGGTCTTCTGTAAGCCATGGGTGGAGGGTGCGTGGTGTGGGCTGTATC
>NW_009595615.1:6271-6585 GCF_000690535.1 Cariama cristata
CAGCCAGCAACCTCCCTTCGGGTGCTGAGAAGCCCGATGGGTGACAGCCACCAAGCCTGTACCATGACAGGGAGAGGGGCTGCCCTTTCTAGGGGCCCTGGAAGGACCGATGGAAGGCTGGATCCCACGCATGGGGATGAGGAGCAGCGGGGTGTATGGGGGACCAAAAGCACCCTGCAAAATAGATGCTTTGTGCCTGCCTGTGCTGCTGGGTGATGCAGCCCCGAGTGGCTCTGGCCGTTTGCAATGCGAGGGCTGCCTTTGTGGGGCTGCCAGAGCGCCTCGTTACAGGAGGGACCCCCTCGGCTGCCCAT
>NW_009595615.1:6726-10311 GCF_000690535.1 Cariama cristata
TGGGGTCAGGTCGGGGTCTCCACCTCTACCCCCCATCTGCTGGCAGGGTGGTGGGACCATGGGTCTGGAGGTGACTTTTTGGGAAAGCTATGTCCTGTATATGTGCATGTGGTTTCCTCCTCGGTTCCCGGGAGCTTGGGGAGGGTGGGTTCTTTCATGGGTTTATTTTCTTTGTCAGCTCTCTTTCACACAGCCTTATTTTCCTCCCTTTTGTCTCGGGCGCCTTCCTTTCTCCTCCCCAGGCTGAGCCCCGGCCCCGCTGCCTTCCTTTCCTGCGAGGTCGACCCGCTGGCGCGGATGTTGGGCTGAGCCCTGGGAGCTGGGACACTGGCCTCTGCGGGGACCAGGGCCACCACCGCCGCGCCTGGCATCTCGCTTGGGGCACCTGGGTTTTAAAGGAAGGCAAAAGCCAGTGCCTGGAGTCTGGAGTGTCCCTGAGGCTCCTGCCTTGGGAGGGGGGAGTTGGGTCTTAGCATTGGGTGGGATGAGGGGGGAGACCTACACCCCAGAGGCTTCAGCTGCTTTGCTGACCCTTACTTCTGCCTCACCTGCTTTTTCCCACACCTCTTCCTGAAATGAAAGTGGGTGCTGTGAGTAGGAGGGCTGGAGGAGAGCGGAGCAGGAGTGGCCCTCGGTACACTTATCACCTGCAAATCACTAGTAGGTACGGGTGGTTTCTCACGCCATCCCGGCTCCTCGCCTGGGAAATAGTAGTTTAGCTGAAACGCCGACCTCCAAGTCCACGTTTTTGGGGGGATGTTCACCACATTATGAAGGGTTACTCCTCTACAGTGCAGTTCCCACGTGTGATTTCTGCCCTGAAGGCAAAAATAATCTGGAGAGGCTTTGTCCATCTGTTGAGTTTTGTGAAACGTGCAAAAAATACCTGCCTCTAGAGTGGAGGGAGAGGTGGGTGTTTTCAGAGCTGTGAGCACAGCAATTGTGTGAAGTGAGCCCACGCTGGGGCTGGAGGTGCCGTGGGGGCATGCTCCCGTGGGATGCGGGATGCAGCAGGATGCCCTGGAACCCAGGTTTGGGAACAAAGGCGAATCCTGCATGTTTTGTGACCTGAGCCCCTTCCTGCTGCTGGTGCTGTTTCCCAGGAGGGCCACCCAACGAGGTGCTGCCCAGTCCAAGACAGTGTCTGGTTTCTGCTCCATCACTTGCTTACGGGGCGACCCAGCCCTGCCGGGCTCGCCCATGTAATTATGGGCATGACTGGGTGTTGTGGTGGTCAGCCAGGAGGTTGGCATTGCTGGTATTGACGTGGCTGTGAGAGCCAGCGGCAGATGGGGCCACCTCCTGCCTAGCTGGTAGCTGCCACCGCTTGCCCTGTCCTTGCACGTGGCTGTGTTCTGTGCTCGCCTCGGGAGGGAAAACGCAGGGAGAAGGAAAGCGGTTGCCCTTCGGTGGCAGTCACCTTGTGCTGTCAGGAATAGCTGGAAGAAGATAAGCATCCTCTGGCTGCAAAAGTCTGTCCTTCTCCTCAGGTAAGCTAAGAAGTCTCCCTTGCAGGTGGGTGGGAGGCAGTGCTGGGTGGTCCCCAGCACAAGAGCAGCATGGGGAGGCTCGGTAGGAGAGATGCTGTGCAGCTGAGACGTTCGCCTGGCGAGGGAAGATGGGGAAAGGTTCCTTCCTTACGTGCTGCACAGTGACCGTGTGCCCAGGGCTCGGGCTAAAATCCTTGTTTCCTACTTTTTATTGATGGTTTCCAGACTTTATATAAGAAAGGGAATCGACTGATGTCAAAGATGCATCTCTTAATACGACCTGAACCTTTGAAGGGGTGGGAAGGCTCTGTTTAGGGGATGCGACTGAAAACTTACCAAGACCTGTGCTTTTGCGGTCGGGCGTTCAGCGGTTGGGGTTTGGGCAGTTAATGCCTCCTTTGCCGGCGGCGTGCATCGTGGGCTCGAATTCCCCGTTACATAAAGCTGCCCTGCGCCGCGGCAGGCTGCTCGGCACGTGACGAACACACCAGCTGTTTGGTATTTATTTTTATATCCTCTCACTTCGCATCTACGCGCAGCACTGACTGCCCGGTGCTGGTTGCTGGACGCCTGCCTCCGTCTCCAGCCGGGGCAGGAGCTGTGCAGCTGGGGGTGGCCTCGCCGAGCGGGTGAGCTTCGTGAGTTTGGGGTGCGGGCACGGAGGGTTAGCAAAAAGGGCTCTCTGAGACGGTGTGCACACACAAAAAGCCCAGGGGTGGTCACGCAGCCATGATAGAGGTAGCAGCAGCATCCCAGCGGAGAGGAGCCGGGGGTCCCGCAGCGATGCTGGGTGAGAAATAACCCCTCTCCGTGGCCTCTGCCTGTGCGGTGACCTCTAGCACATGTTCGGCCATTTAAGCACACGTCTCTGTGCTGGTGCTGGAAACCAGTGACCTGGGTTTTCATGGTGTCAGCAAAGGTTATGGCCGTATTCACAGGAACACATAGCCCTGCCGGGTTTAGTGCCCGCGCTGCGCTGCCCAGGGTTACGTCAGCGCTCGTGTCGAAATGAAGCGTGGGAGCACAGGGGGTTAGTAAATAGACTCAAAACGCTTTTCTTCTAACTACACGTTTTTAGCGCTCAGCATTGACTCTTCATCGCTTGTCTGTTTTCTGATCCTTCTTCTGAATCTGCCCTCTTCCATTTTATTTTTAAAAAGGTTTTTGTTCGGCATCTCTCCGTGCTGGGTCGCAGTGGCGCTGCCTTTGGTCCCCTTTGAATAGCAAAGCGGCTCCTTTCTTCTGGAGGCTTGGCCTGGAGGCTCAGCATCGCTGCAAAAACAGCCAAGGGTTTGCCAGGGCTGTAATTAAATAGTGAAGGGCCTGTCACAGGACAGGTTGCTCCAGCTATTTTAGGGATATTCCAATATCCAGGTCTATAATAGGAGAGTCAGTGCAGCCAAGGGGATATTGGCTTATACCTACATGCTTTGATCACGGCGTAGATGAATGAGTCCTGCTGGCCTGATTACTGAAGTTATTTTATTGTTAGAATAAGGGCTGCTGAATCCATGAAACATTGTGGTGAGGGAACAGCTTCATGGTGGGAGGCGTGCAAGGCTTCAGGTGCAGTGGGCGAAACACTGCCTGCTCCCCAGAAGTGACCCTGGGTTCCCTCTGGGGATGCCATCGAGGCCGTGGTGGGACCCTGAGGTTTCCAGTACTGGGGAAACTTCACTAATCTGCTCTTTCTTTCCCTCCAGTACATCGGGAGCCTGGATGTGCCACGGCCAAACAGCCGGGTGGAGATCGTGACGGCCATGCGACGGATCAGGGTGAGTGTGGTGAAGATGCTCCTTCCTCTTCTGCATCGGGGTGGCAGGGGCCTCGCTCCTCCATCTCCGCTTACAGCCTTCTCTCGCATAAGTCACATCCTCCAAGTTATCCTCTATTTATCACCATCTCTCTCTCTCCATCTTTGTGTAAGCCGGGCTCAGTTGCAATACCTGCAAGCTTCATGTGCCTCAGCGTCACATTTGGAACATCCCCAGCGCTGACTGTCCCCTATGGTACCCAGGCATCCCGTGTGCCGTGGCTGGGGTTAGCTGCAGCCCGAGCCCTAGTAGGGGCATCTCCCTGCTGACGGGGCCGCCGT
>NW_009595615.1:10342-21370 GCF_000690535.1 Cariama cristata
ATCTCCGTGCTGACGGTGCTGCGTCCTCTGCAGGAGCCTGTGCTGCGGAGGTGGGGATGGGGTGGAAGGTGGGTGCGGGACGTGGGGCTGCCGGCACCAGACGGAAACTGTAGCATGCCTGCGATTCGGAGGATTTCCTCGTGTGTCAGTTCCAATTCAGAAGTAACAGCAAACTACTTGTGGAAGAGGTGTGTTGGTGTTTTACTGCTTGTGTAAGTGCTTCAGCTGCGTGAAAATTTGGGCGCTGCCTGGATACGCAGGGAGGTTAGTGCCGCGTAGCTGGCAATGTGCAAATTAAAGTGCTGAGTAATGAGCTCTGGGGCTGGCCATCAGCAAGCTTGTTTAACGGCAAGTAGGTCAGGGGATGTCAGCTGGTAATGAAGTCATCTGGCTTCCCAAAATACTTGTAGTCAGGATACGGGGTGCTCTCGCCATATAATGCTTGGCTGATAGCCAGGAGAGGAGCTTTTCTTCTGCTCCCCGGCCTCTTGCCTGCACAACTGGAAGGTATTCAAGGACGGGCTGGGAGCTGAGCAAACCACGCACCCTGTGAGCTCGCTGCCCCCAGACTTAAAACAGCTGGAACTTGACTGCTCTTTGATGCATGAGACAGCCCTTTGGGCCGTGGTTGGACCCTGGTCTGACTTACGTGGTGGTGTGACCGCAGGCACGGGTCATTTGCTCGGCTCCGTGGGTCACAGCAAGGGATCTGCCCTGTCTGCTAGGGATGGCTCTCTCCTGGGAATAAGACTCTTAACTGGAAGGAGCTGAGGATGCTCGCAGGGGTGTTGAGTAACGGGTGAGCTGTCCTTCTGGTAGCCTCGTGGGATCCCCTAAGCACCGGACCTGCTGGTGTGGCTGAGCAGCCCTACCAGGGCTCTGCTGTTGTCCTGCTCCTCTCTCAGCCCCTCCTGCCAACTCTTGCTATAACCTCATTTTCTCTTTTCTCATCGCTAGAGGAGGAGAGGAGTATCATATCCCAAGGACACAGATTGCAAAGCTCTTCTGTTTCAAACTTTCAGGGCGTAAATCGTTTGTGGGCTTTTCTCAACAACTTTCCTACCTGCTGCCCTGTCTTCTCGCTGGTGGTTAACGCTGTGGCCAGTGCACAAGCTGGGAAGTCCTTTATGGTATGAGGTTTGCTCACCTTGGTTCCAGACAAGGTTTGGGACAGAACAACTGTTACGCCATCAAGAGCTCTTGTAAACAGCTGTTTCCTCCGCTGCTGCCTTTCAAGATAAGACTTTTGAAAGAATGCAGCTCCAGCCCCAAAATCATGTAACTCCGCATCAGTATGGGAGGACTGCACAATTTTGAGGGATTAAATAAACCCTAGGAAAAAAAAAAACAAAACACAAAAACATCCTTGTTGACCAGTATAAATAAACTTAAGCATAGTCTAGAAAATTCATAGATAAAACTCTGAATGGTGAGGAAAGGACACAAATTATGGTAAAATAATGATTGCTCATGGTGAATGATGTGCTTGAAACATGTGCTCAGGCTTCCTTGATCTAGTGTAAGACAGGAGAGATGCAAGTCCTTGAAAGGCGATGATTTTACAGATCAGATCTCCAGAGAGACTTTTAATGCCTGTTTATTTGTGACAGGGTGCTGTTTGTGACGAGGATGCCAGGGTGGTTTGTTTGACGGGAGTTTACGCGTGTAGCCCTTCCCTGGTTTCCCGTGTTTTGCGCTGGCCTTGCACCCAGCAGCAAGGGCATTTGCTGGCTGGGCTGGGTGCCGGAGGCTGGTTTCAGTTTGGCTGGAGGTCAAGGAATGCATGTCCTTCTTAAAGCAGAAGGGTAGTTACATTCTTTAAGGAAGAAAGTAATCCTAAAATGTTGGCATGGGGAAACCATGGGAAGAAAAAGCTCGTTTAGGCACAGAAAGCAAGCGATGGGAGATGTTCAAGTGCAAGCTGCAGCGGTGCTGTGTGCGGGGTGTGAAGCGGCTGCTGACCCTGAGGTTTGTGTGGTTTGTAATGCAGTCCCTGGTTTATGGGAAAAGTGTTGTGTCCCAGTTTGTTCCGAGTTCATCACTGCTGGTGAAGGGAGGGGGACCCTCGCCATCTCCCCGGCTGCTGCAATTCCCCTTTCTCAGTGCTGCCTTCGCCCTGGCTGCTCACTGGGCTTTGCCTCTATTTACTAAATGATTACAAAAAAATGATTCTGCAAAGAAGTGAGGAAGCACCTTGCCTGACAGCGGGAGTCCCGAGGGGGAAAGCACCCTGGAAGCCCCTTGTAAATGCCTGCGCGGGGCTGGGAGCAGGGAGGGACGGGGCCGGGGGCAGCAGCAGCTCCTGCGGTCGGGACCGGGGGTGCGAGCGTGCAGACCTGGCTGATCCCGGCTTCATGTTTAGATGGAGACCTGACCCTTTGGGGATAAAGAGGAGGACATGGCATAGCCAGCATTGCTGGGATTCCTGCTCCAGGCCAGGTTCTGCTGCCGCTCTCCCGAGTGCAAAGCAGAGCAATGGCCATGGGCAGAACGGATCCGGCAGAGCATGATGTATATATTAAGGCCAAATCTGTTCCCTTTTGTGGATCTGGGTTGAGAGGGACTTTATACAGGGAGTCGGTGTTGCAGGGCAAGTTTGCTATCCCCTTCCTCCCCCCAGCTGAAGGGCTGGCGGTGGCATGGCCATCCTCACCGTGCTGGCCGGAGGGAGGGTTTCTGCCCACAAGCAGGAGGATGTTGGAGAATTCCCGGGATTCTCACGGCTCCGGGCGAGGAGGGAAGGAGAGGTGCTCAGTCGGCTGCCTCTGCCTTCCTGCTTTTCCTGCCCGCATCGGCTGGGCTTGCTGGGGACACAGCCCCATCTTGCTCCGCATCTTGATGCGAATCCCTGGTCCTGAAAGGACTTGGAGGAACGGGACATTAGCCATGCCAAGGATGCACTTGGGCAGCAATTTTAAGAGTGTTTGCTGCAGCTTTCCTCCAAAGCCTATGTCTTCTGGCTTTCCTGTAGGGCACCGGTGGCCACGTCAGTACTAATAAATACAATAGGCCAGGGCTTGTTTTCCTGGCAAGTGGTTGGGCTTCTGTTCGTACAACTGAACCCTTTCTCCTCCTCATCCCAAAACAGGGTGACTTGCTCCATGTTGCTTCATGCCCTAAACTGCTGGGATAGGTTGGCCTTCAAAATGCTCCTTAGCTCCTCTGGATGCAAGGTTTGAGAAACTGATCTGTAAGTCTAGAGGGGTACCTGTGGGCACCTGAACATCAAAAGACCCAGGCTCAACAGTAATTAAATGGTCGTTAAAGCTGCAGCCAGCCCGTCCTGTTGGTGTGAGCCCAGGGGATCTTCCTTGCCCAGGCTCTCTTGGGAAGCAGCAGCCCAGAGGCCACAGTGCTCTTCTGCCCTGCACCCATCACGGCCAAAGCTTGAGAAATTCGGATGGGAGCTCATGAGAGTGGTCTGAGACAGGTTGTATGTCCGTCAGCTACCGAAGAGAGTGTTACAGTACTGGAGAGCAAGAGCCCGGCTGATGCATCTTTCCAACCATAAGGACTATGAGTTGTTGAAGATTTCAGTTTGAAGTGCCTGAGCTAGCTGCAAGAAATCCTTTCTTTTCTTTTTTCTTTTTTTTCAGAATGGCTGAGCACATGGGGCCCTAATTGACAACAATAACTGTATATTTTTTTATGTTGTCATGGTGTAAATGTATGCAAATGCTTTCCTCTCTGCGGTTCTGGCATGTCTCCAGTGCAGCCAGTGCTACCTGGCTGGGGCTTGGTGCGGTCGCTCTAGAGAATTTGGAATCATCCTTTTTTTGCTACTTGGATTGCTGAGTGCAGCTTTAATCCAGGTTTTCTTTGGTGCCAGAAAGGATGAAATCCTATATAGGCACTTCTTAAAAGCTGCTTCTGTGAAAGTCTTCTGCAAGCCTGTTTCTGGGAAGTGTCCAGCTGAGTTTTGCAGGCTCAAAACAAGGAGGCATTTCAGGCACTTAAAAATCTAGCTCCTCTGCACCTCCTACTCTGTCAGGTACATCTGAGTTTGTGGGACTTCTGCTGCTTTGCATAGCTGAGCTCTATTTTAGCAAATTGGCAAAGTTCCTGAATTTCAACAAGCTTGTTTAAAGCAAGATTTTGCATCCTCTGCAAGCCACACGCACAGTCAGACTGGTGTGAAAATTGATGCGTGTGGCCCGTTATTTGTGTACAGCGCTTGGTGCAATTTTGAGCTCATTTAATTAAAATATTTCTGAGATTACCCCTGTTCCTGCCATGGCAAGTTTTTAAAAGCATTAGGTCATTTACAACAATGCCGCCTTTTTTTTTTTTTTTTTTTTTCTCCTTTCATCATGCAAGGAGCATCATGGCTGTCCCTGCCCTGAAAGGGAGCGGGATTTGAAAGCGAGCTGGCCCTGCCTGCGGGAGACCTGCAGGGTGGACGGTGGGCTGGCCAGGAGGTGCTCCGGCTTTGGCCAACCGAAGAGCACAGCCTGCTCTTTGCCAAGTCGCGGCACTCGGCGCGAGATGAATTATCGGCGAACTAATGACTTGACATGATTATCCGAGATGAGCAAGATTATATTGTATTAGATCTGGGAGGAACCGAAGGGATATCTGTAATAATTTCAATTGCTCTTTCAGTGCTCTGACAGTCGCAGTAAAAAGGGTGAAGTCTTCCAGGAGTTCATTGCATTTCTCCTGGCACCACCAGTGCCACTTTACTTCATAATAAAATAATGGCTAGTCCAACATGCTGCCTACTCGATTGCTTGAAATAGGTCAGGATCTCATCCTGTGGTTAGTATTTAATCAATGAACTGGTCAAATTAGTACCCACATTCACCAGAGCAGCCTTTTGACCAAGACTGCCCGTAAAGGAGGGATTGTTTCCAGGAGAGTTGGCCAAAGCGCGGTGGCCCTGGCTTTGCTCTCTGTTTTAATACCATGGCCAGGATGCAGCGAGTGCTTTCTAGTGAAGCTTTGAAGGTTACTGGCAGCCTTAAGTAGTGCGAGTTGTCCGTACACTCTGTTGTAATGCACAGGTAGTAAAATTAGAAGTTTAAGGAGCTAAATGACTCCATGTGGCAGAGAGCAGGCATCCAAACCAGTAAGAAGGTGTGAAGGGTGAACCATTAACGCTGGAAAGCAAGGTCTGAGCCTCAGAGGAAGGCGGGTAGGGATGAGGCTTTGGGCACTGCGTGCCAGAGGGACTTTGGGCAGACGTGAGCAAGCGCTGCCTGTGCCGGCTGTCTGCCGGGCTTGCTGGGTCACGCAGTGGCAGGAATGACTGGGCTCAGCCGGGCGTGCAACCTGATGGGTCCCAAGGAGACGAGGAACGGGCATGCTCCTCTTCCCCTGGTAACTGGCCTCATAAATAAGTCATGATAAGCTCATTGCCTTTTGGCTTGCGGCGATGCCATAGCTAAGAGTTCTCTGCCAGACTTGGGGCAGTGGCATGTCTCTTGTGGCCAGGCTCCAAACCGTGGTGGGGAGGAGAGGCTGGTGGCAGGGGGTCCAGCCTGGGAAAGAACAGGGGGTTCCCAACTGGATGGATAGCTTGGCTGTGGAGCCAGTGAGGATGAAGGAAACCATAACCCAGATGGAGGAGCGTGCTTTGGGAAAGCTAATGAGCCAGGAGGTGTGTGCTAGTTGCGTGGTCTTCCTCATACCTCTGGTCTCTCTGAGGAGCTCGGCACTTCTGCTCTGGGCAGGAGTCCCACGGGCCGGCGGTGCTGAGGGCTGTGGCAGGACCACAGCGACTGGCGCTGGGCACGCCAGTACAAGCAGCAATGCCCCCGGTCGGTGATGCTGGCCTGTACCCACTCAAAATGCCTTTGGGAGGGCTGGGAGCCAAGTAGGCACCAAGCCCGGGGGCAGGACTGGAGCTGCCGGCAAAAAGCTGGGAGGCAGCAGTGCCTCTTGTGCCCTGCGTCCCCGTCTCGCATCCTTGCTCTGTGTTGCCTTGGCTTGGCTGGGCTTTCTTCCATCTCTGAGAGCCGACAGTGTCTCCCTGTGACTCATCTCTCTCCCTGGCTGGGGGCTTTCCCCGTGGGTGAGGTCAGTGAGTCACGTTAGGAGCTTGGCTTGCCGGTGCCATCCTCTGAGCAATTGGCAAATGCCTGCTGGGAGGTGGGGAAGAATGTCTGCCAGGCTCCCTGAACACGGGGGAGAGGGCAGACCTTCAGCATTGCTCCTTCCCAGCCGCGGGGTGCTCTGCTGGCTCCCACCCCCTCTCTAAATTCATGACTGGCATTTAAAGTCATTTTATAAATGTCTGTCCCCTTTTGTGCCCTTGTGCTCCCTCCTCTTCCTCCTGGTTCACCCTTGTTCTTCCCCAGAAGTGTTTCTTCAGACAGACTTTAAGCGTCGCACTAGCAGGTTGTGCTATCCGTTGGGCTCAGCAGAGCCCGTGCCGGGGTGTTGGTGTGTGCCGGCTTTCCGTGGCTCCTTCCTTTGAGGCTCCCCGTGTTGCACAGGCAGTTTCGGTAGCGCAGCAAGCCCGGTTCGGTGCCAGGGCTCAGCGGCACTACAAGCAGGGACACCCGGTGCTGCAAACTTTGCTTGCCGCAGGAACGCGGCGTAGCTGGAGCCCTGGGGCACCTAACCTCTGCGGTACCGCAAACGCCGCGGAAGGTGCCGGCGGTGCCGAGGTGGCTCTCCTGCTCTCAGTCTGCCTGCTCTGGCTCTTCCCTCTGCCTCGGAAGGAGTGTTTTGTTGCATGTTCTGGCTCAAGGGCACGAGTGGATTTAGCCTGGCTGTCAAGGGGGAGGTCTGCAGCTTGTTCTGGGAGATTGGGGGTCATGAGAGCACTGGTAATTGCTGTTTGTGAGGGTTTGAAGAGTTCTTACAGAAACCGTCGTCCTTTGATAGCTCTTTGCTACTTCTGCAAGGTGACAGAGCTGCCTTTGATTGCCTGACCCTCTAACTTGCATAAACCTCTGCAGAAGGTATCGTCATTGAGGGAAAGGGCTATGTTGGGTGTCACCAGCCGTAACGCACCCAGCTCAGCGCTCTCCGGCCCCACCGCTGTCACGAAGTGGTGACAGTCTCTGCTGCTAAAAACTTGCTAGCAAAGGTGACCATCTCCACTTATCTTTGCATTTTAGAGTAATTTCCTAACTGTGCATAAGAATAAACTCCTGGCACACCCGAGAGGTTGTTGAGAGGAGAAAATGGGTTTGAGAGGGGTATGGTGAGGTGTGACTGATTTCAGGGTCCGCAACTCATCCTGGCCTCTCCCAGCACTTTCCTGGTCAGTACAGTGGAGAGCTGGACCCGTCACCCTTTTCCAATCCCCTTGAGTTTGTGTCTCCTCACACCCATGCCATTGCTTTTATTTGGATGGGTTTTTTTCTTCTGGTTTACTGCAGCTTGGAATTTTCCTGTGTTTTTAATAAATCAGGGCTTTCATCAGTTTCCTGCCATCATGGCAGCATTTTACTCTTGGGCTGGAGTGGGGTCCAAACGCTCCCTTGAGCTGACCGCTGGAGCTGATGTTGCATGGACCTGAGCAGGAGGGACACCGGCAGCCGGACCCGGGGCAGCCGCCTCTTCCAGCCAGGCGTGAGTGTGTCCAGAGATGATACCTGGGTCTTGCTCTGTGATTAAGGGGAGAAATACCTTAGGAAGAGGGCAAAGAGTAAAAAAACCTCAGAAGCAGGGGATCGGAGTCAAGCAATATTTAATGCATGTTTTATGGGTGAGGAATGGAGACAGAGGGAGGCTAAGTGACTTGTCAGGCTCCTTCTGAGGGAGGCATCCCTGTGCAGGGAACCGGACTGAATGAAAATCGAACCAAGCTGAAGTCAACACTTTAAATGCTACTCTTGTGTATGATCCTCTCTGCTTTTGTGCTTCCCTGCCGATCCTCAGCGGCCAAGGACCCCTTGATTTAATTTGTTGAAGTGTTCTCTGCTGCATCACCTCAGAAGAGAGGCAAGGCACGGAGCTGCAGCCTTGCAAAAAAAATGCCACATGCCCCAGTTTCTTCACTGCTAAAATTAATTCTTGGTGGTTTTGGCTTGGTGCAGCAGGAAGATATTCCAGGAGATGCTGTACACCAAATGGCTGAGGGCAACGAGCAGTGTCCGAGCCTGCCTCGCAGCCTGCGGCAGGGTGGGAAGGATTTTGGCACGGGGTTTTGTGGCTGCGAGAGCTGTAAGGGTGGGTGCGTTACGGCGTGTTCCTGCGGCGCGCGGGAGCAGAGGAAAGGATCACATCTGTTTAAGAGGAGAGGCTGCAAGAACTATTGTGTGAGCTGGTCTGTGGAATGGATCTTGTTTTTAATTAGGGAGCTGGAGGGAAGGATGTGTGTATTGTAGGACAGCGGAACAGCAAGCAGAGCCGAGAGCAAGGCAAAGGAGCCGAGCACTCTCCCGGTCCCAGCGGAGAAGGGCTATAGCGTGCAAAGCTAAAGGTCCCCTGCCTCCTCCTGCCTGCACCTTCTCGCCCCATGGGGAAGCCGTGATGGCCACGCAAGGGCTGCTGCTTCTCGGCACGGCACTGCAGCCACGGACGTGGTCCCTGGCGGCTCCGGTGTCCCTGCAAACAGTAGTTGGTGGGTGAAGTGATGTGCTTCAACGGGGATTTTTTTGGAGGGATTGGACTTTCCCAGGCTGGAGTGAGGTCTACCCAGGGCAAAGACTCTAGATGAGGAATGTAGCCAGATTTGGATGAGTTTTCAGAGGAAAAAATGTTTCCTTCTTGGGCCAGGCTTCCCTGATGGAGAACAAGGATTCTAGTGATTATTAATCTGTCACTTGGTTTTCACCAGCATGAGTTTAACTTGGTGGGAACCCCCCCCCCCGACCAAACCAGTTCTCCTTGCCATATGCTCGCCTATGGAAACTGATGATCCGTTTCAGCAGAAACTGCAAAAATCAGCCTGAGGTGGATATTCACCGCAGGAAACTTCGGTGAAGATGGTTACATTTCAGCTGAACTCTTTAGCTGAAAACAGCCCCACCCGCGATATTTTACAGTGTTGTTCTTGGGTTGCGATAGTGATACGCGTTATAGAGAGCCATGTCTGGTTTTTCCCCTCCAAGACCTTCAGTTTTGTTTTGACATTTTGCTCCGATGACATTTTCTTACTCCCTCTTAACATGATGGATGGGACTGGTCTGGACTCCTTCAAATACTCCCTGATCCCTGGGAACTTTGGGGATGTGTGTGTTTCCCTCCAGTCCTGGGAACACAAAGAGCACATCTCTGCTGACCTCCACAGCCATGCTAAGAAATCCTCAGTATCTAAAAAAGAGAAATCTGGACTAATTGGCCCAAAGCTGGCGGTGAGTGTGATTCAGGGTGCAGGTCCCATTGAGCTTTCTGTGAAAAAAGATGTGCTTTTCTGTGGTTTGAATGGATCCAACTTCAACTCCCAGCTAGTTATCTCCTGCATTTGCCGAAAGTCAAAGAGCCTTCGATGTGAGGAAGCCCTCCCCGAGTCCCAGGTCTGAGCTGCGGACAAGTCCCCTCCTGGCCTACCCTTTGGGTACGCTACATAGAAAGAGTTTGTTTTAACCTGTGGGACTTAGGAGTCCGGGAAACCTGCCTGGTGTTCTTGTGACTTTTTTCTAAACTCTTTTGTCTTGCTTCTTGGAAGTGATAAAGCAGAACATGTTACATCAGGATAGATTATATTAGTAGCGATTTCAACAGTGCTGTGTTTTGAGATAATGTCATCTTTCTATTTTACTGCACGTTGCCCAGCTCATGTACCCAGGACCACACTCTCTTCATAGTGTCCTTTGCACCGGGATGACACCTTTCGATGTCTCCAGGTTTTTTTTTTAGGATGTATTTCTGCATCTTGTGGATGCAGCTTCTGTTCCTTTTTCCTTTGGAAAGCTGCTTGGCCAATGCCGTACAAAATCAACCTGAAATGAGTAGATGCCAAATTCCTGTGCACTTGACCTGGATAGCAAATACCCTTTTTCTTCCAGACCTGTATAAAAATCAGCATGGCTTTGCTGTCCTTGCGGTGGGGTTTCCTGGAAGCACAGCGGCATTCTGTCCTCTGTCTGTCTGTCCTTGCTTCACTTGGGGCTTCACCAGCGAGGTGGATTTCAGCCCCTTCGTCTTCATGGGCTGTGTGGTTGCTTTAGGTCACGTTTTTGTTAGAATGCGTGCAAAGGGGGAAACGGCAAGGTATTCTCTTAAGTTTCTTAGCCAGCCTAATAGCTTTCTGAAGGACACTTTTAATTTCATTGAGATCATTTCAGATTTCAACTTGCATAGAAGTAGTGCTGTGCCGAGTTGTACTGCAATCCTTTTGCGTGATATTAAGTCCTATATTGGCTGTTTTCTAACTCCACCTAAAATCCTAGAACTTTTATTAGCTTGGCATTTTTTCTGTAATTCTTTCTAAATCTCTCTAAAGGACATTATTCTGACTTGTTGACTTTAACATGTAGGATTTAGTGAATGATTTTTAACACCTGCATTAGTTATTGCTGAAATAGGAGCCATGAAGCAAGTGTGGTATGAATAATTACCTCTTTTCTCCAGTTACAACCCAGAAACATTGTTGAGCACCACCAGCATCTAATGAGCCCCACAGGGCTGGCTTGTTTCTGATGTGCGAAGCATTTAATGCTGCTGCTCATTCATTCTTTATTAATTGTCTGAATTTCAAAATTGCTGATTTAGTTACAGTATTACCAGCTTGCCTTCCTTCAGTTTGTCACTGCTCTTCTGCCTGGCTATTGTCGTCTGCCTTCTCAACTGGTCTTACTCAAGATTTTTATGGAACTGTGGGAGAGCAGCTTTTCGATGAGCAGTAAAAAAAAAAGTACCAAAATAAATCCTGTATTTCACAACTTGGGGCGTAAATGTTGCCATGTTCTGATTTGGCTGGCTTTGCTGAGCTGACACCTTTCTGAAGCGCTGCATGGGTATGTTCTTAGGGTGCCCCTCTCTTTGTCACCTGCCCTCGTGGTGGATTTGGGGTGACTATGTGCCCTTCTGCCATGTCAGCCGTGCCTCCGGCCCTCTCTGTGCCGGCGGGGATGATCTCAGCTGCCTTGAGGCAGGGTCTGTCTTAGAAAGGAAGCATTGGGGGAAGAA
>NW_009595615.1:21401-25465 GCF_000690535.1 Cariama cristata
ACACAGAAATTTGGTTTTCCTGCGGAGGCAGAGGAAGGTGCCGGGCTGGGCATCGCCTGCCCTGCTCAGCACCCGGCACTCAGGGGTCTTCCTGGGAGCAGAAAGAGGCAGGAGTTTAATTAGGGATTACTGTAAACGGGCATGACTAAACTTCTGCAAATGGCAATGCTTGTCTTTTAAGCCAAGCTCATTCTAGCACGTGGGCTCAAGCCCACTGTAGGCTGGATGAATAGAGGCCATTTCCAGGCTCTTGTACCTCCTTGCCTTCAAAGGGCGATTGCAAGGAGCTGTCACCAAACAGCTTGTGCATCCGCTGCCTTTGCCTGCATAGGTCGAACCAATGCGTATCTAATTAAAAATACCACAAATTCCAGCCAGATGTGGGGTTTCCAAGGAATGTGCTTCTGTTTATTTACCAGCAGGTGGTAAATATTAAAAAGCGTACAGCTCATCTCTTGTCTTGCATTTCCAGGGCTGTGAAAAGCAGTGCAAAAGCAGTGCCTGCAGATGCGGGCAGAGCCCGCTCCTTGTTTTCATTAACTGAAGGGAGCAGCTCAAAGCCTGGCTATTTTTGCAACCAGTTCGACCAGTATCCCATACGCACCCACGCACTGGTTAATTTGCGTGCACCACACTTGGTCATGGGAGATGGCAGCATGTGAAGGCAGGTGGGAGCTTGCTGCCTCCCACGCAGGTCCGATCCGTGCTGTTATCGCTTCCTTGGATTTCTGAAAGGGGTTTAGAGATGTTTTCAAGGCTGGGAGCTAGCCTGTGGCATGGTCTCCACCAACCTTCATGCCTTACTGAGAGGTGCTGCTTTTCCCAGCCCACGAGCGGTCGCTCCCACTCGGAGGCATCGTGCCCGCACTGGAGGAGAAATGATATGGCTGTGCTGGGATGGGGTCCCCAGCTTTCTCTTACAAGCTCGGTATTAGTTAAGCCCCGATGAAGTGAACAATAATTCATTCACAGGGACCTGTTGGTGGCTTTGATGAGCTGCTGGGTGGAGCTGAGGGATGTTGCTGTTAAGCGTGCTCCTGCATCACCAGCTGCATCCCTCGTCTGCACCCTGCTGCTGCATCCCCCTGCGCAGTGCTGGGCTTCCACCACACACAGAGCGGCTGCAGGCTCCCTTGGGAGGGGAGATGCACTGATGTGTCTCAGGTTTCCTTTGAATCTCTGATTTTAAGTTGTTTTTTTTTAAAAAAAAAAGAACCAACAACACTTTAAGATTGGGACGGGGAGGTATGGAACGCCTAAGAATTTCTTGTAAGGGAGGTAAATTATCTTGTAAATGGAAGTCTGCAGAAGAGGGGGTGAGAATAAGCTGTTACCTAAAGGAACTTTCTCCATTTAACCCTATGATTGATATTGATTTAATTTTTAGCAGTTCTGATTTCTCTGAGACTCCTGTGAAAGTGCTTAGACTCAAGATGGCTTGTGTATGTGTTCCAGTTTGCCACTTCAACTTTTGAAACTTGGAGGTAGTGAGGGGAGGTTGGAGGAGGTGGATCGAGGCAGCTATCTGGTAGGAAATACCAAACTGAGCAGCCGGAATTTATTGTGAAGGATTCCATGTCATTGGAAAAAATATTTTGTGTGATAAATGGGTATGCTGTGGTCTAGGGGTTGTTTGAAAGCAGCAATCTTAACTCTGCTCTGCTGCTCTCACAACGTGGATATTTTTAGACTGATTCCCGTTTATACCCATCAGTACTCGCAACCATTACAGTGACCAAAATTAAACCTGAAGTTGGATGGGAAAATAGGCACTGACCTTGTCAGTACAAACCAAAATCATATCTTATTTCAGATGAATACGTGCACCTCAGAGCCGCATTTTCCCATATGTGCAAATGCAAACTCTGAAGAACTGTGGAAGAGTTTTAAAAAGCATTGTTAAGCCCAAGAATGAGCGTCCAATACTTCATTACTCCTCTCCCCCGCCAAATTACTGTGCACTTTGATTAATGTCCAGCTACTGGCAAAACTACCAGCATTGGGGCATAGACAGGGTGACGGGGGAAATTTAAGCCTGAGGAGCAGCTCAAACCCGAGCTGGCAGGATGGCAGAAGTGTCCAGCATGTTTGCCCGTGCCGTGACGGCAGTTTGCTGATGGAGCCAGTGGGAACCTTGGTCCTGCCCCCAAATGTCTCTGTGCCCTGTGATGGGAGCCATCCCCACTGCAGATGCAAGCACTGCACGGTGGTTTTGTCCAGGGTTTTGGCAGCGGGAAAGTGGACCACAAGCCAAGTGACCACACCGAGGGGATCCCCAAATCTCCCCGCTGTCCTTGCCTCTTTGTCTCCCAGCCCTAGGAGGGGGCAGGGAGGTGCTGCTGGCATCCCATGGGCGAGCGCCCTGCTGGTGTGTGGGGCATGGGCATGGCCAGGCGTGTACTTTACAGCTGCACGCAGGAATTGGGGTGGGAACATGTCCTCACCGGAGCCGCAATGGGATTGCATGCCCATGGCGAAGGGTCAGGGGAGTCCTCGACAGGCACAGGCAGCAGCACAGCACTTCGGTAGGGCAGCTTCATGCAGTCTTCTAGAAAGGAGGTTTAGTACACTTAGTGCTGATCAGATTAGCAGGCTAAGCAGGTATTCCAGTGTGCTCCCCTCCAGCAAGCTTGAGTCCCCTGTGGGCCTAAAGTGCAGCCCAGAAAAGTTGACTGTCAGATGTTTTGAAGCCTTTTTCAGAAACACCTCTGGGATGAAGCTGACCACCCTCCTGGGAGGTATCCCACTTTCCAGCTGCTTTATCCCCTGACATCTGCTGCTGCTCCGGTAGAGCTGGGGCGATGCATGAGGGAGATGCGAGCCGGGGCAGGCTGGCGGGTGCCTTTCTGCTTTTGGGGCAGCAACCTGCAACGGACAGGAGTGATGCTCCATCCCTGGGTACCCCACTGTCAGGACCCCTGGCTTTCTGCTGCCCTACCCATCTGGCAGCCGGGCTCTCAGGAGAGGCAGTGCTGCCTCTGCTCCCTGCCATGTGGCAGACCATGCCGATACCTGCCACCCCCGTATTCCCAGACCCCTGTGGCTTAGATGGTCAGGGACTCTTCTGATCTGTGAGGCTACTCCTGGCCAGGTTGCATCTGTTTACTATTGTGCCAAAGCTGTATTTTAAATCATTCCCTTTTCCTTTCCAGTGCTCTTTTATTTCTGCCGCTGTGTTTAGAGATACTGGTTGTGTTCTCTCGTTTGGCTGCAATGGTTAGGCTCCTTTTGGATGGCTAGTGCTCCCTGCTGAAACTCATTGGGAAGTCCTTCTCTGTACCTCTTCCTTGCCCACATCAGTGTGCCTGGGCTTGTGCTGCCTGATTCTAACAAGATCTCCGGCTCATCCTGCACAGTGGCATTGCAGCTTCCCCATCCTTATCGGGCACGGTTGCATTTGATGCATCCCGTATGCATGGTGCCAGTCCCAGCACACAGCACCTCTGTATCTGGCAGGCTGGGTGCAGTGTCCGCCTTACCTACGCAGGGGCTTTCCCAGCCTTTTTGGCCCAAGAAACCGTTGGTTCACAGGACACGCAGGCACGTGACGTGCTGGTCCTGTGCTCGCCGTGCTGCCCGCATCGGTGTGGTGCAGCCCCTCCAGCGCTGGAAGTCGCCCTTCTCCTCCAGGTAACAAAGCACCCAAAGGGAAAAAAGAAGAGAAGAGATGTTCCTGGCTGTGGTCTGTTCCTAGCCCTTCGGCAGGACCCTGGCGCTGAGCTCTGGGTGTCGTTTACCCCACAAAGGGTGAATGTGCTGCCTTCCTGCTCCTGCTTTCTGTGCCCCATGCCCAGGGCAGCTTGGTACCCCTGGCCAGGAAAGGGCCGTGTCCCTGCCAGGTTCCCTTTCCTGCACAGCCCGTGGGTGGCAGTGAGTCATCCGAGGGCACCCATGTCGGAGCCGTTTCCTTCTGTGGTTCAGTAAAGCAAAATCCTCATCCCCTGCGCGGTGCTGTTCCTCCCAATTACTGCTATTAGCATCCCAGCTGGGTCTCTCAGGCGTCCCCTCCTGATCAGGGTTACGCCTCATCTCCTGTACATTTCTGAGATTTACTTTCATTCCCT
>NW_009595615.1:25477-34370 GCF_000690535.1 Cariama cristata
AAAAGTGGGGGTTGTGGTTCCCCCCCCCCTGCCGAGTCGTTAATTCTTGGACCCGTGGAGCCTGTGCCGATTGAAGTCAAGCTCAGCTGTCATTTTGTAGTAAGTTAGTTCTTCACCAAGAGAACAGAACCGCTCCTCCCTCCAAAGTGCTGGGAAAGCCTTCGCTAGGCTGCCACGTCTTTCATTAGCCAGAGCCGACCCTGCATTAAAGTCTTAACTCTAAAGGTATTTTATTAACTGCTGTGCCAGCCAGCTGTGAGGAGGGGGTGCCAAGGGAGGTGGGCACCGGGTTCCAGTGCCCTGCCAGGGGCTGTGCCAGCCCTGCACCGGGGGCTCCGTTCCCATCACCGGGGGACTGCAGGAGCCCTGGGGGGTGGCTGTGGCCCCATCCCCGTGGGCAGAGGTCTCCGGTGGCAGGGTCCTTGCCTGCTAGCCCTTCGCGTTCAGCAAAGGTGGCTCTGTGGGATCCAGCTTGGCTCACAGTTTCATGTCCTTTCTGTATAAACACAACGAATTACAGTTTTCTGGCAAAAAAATACATCCCCTTCTACGCTTTTTCTTATAGCAGATTTTTTTTCTCCTGCCTTCTGAGCTAGCAGAGTAGCAATGAGTTTTGTGGAAATTGCATTTTCCCTATTAATTGAATTGTCAGACCAGTACTTTCCCCAGTACAAACTTGTAAGCCTTTTTTTCTTCTTTTTTTTTTTTTTTTTTTTTTTTTTGTGAGGAAGACGGAGATAGAGGATGGAAAGGGACAGGGACAGCTCGATGCATTTAGAGGAACTTCCATTAAAGTTTTTTCTGTTTATTTGTATTCTGCTAGCACCATCTGAGCATATCGCATTTCTGGTACCTTCCCTTACTGATGGAGAGTGCTAGTGGGCAGACTTAAATCTGTACCCACGGCAGTTTAGATGGGCTGGAGTGAAATGAGGGCATTTTTATTCAGGTTAACCTTTTTCAGATGCTTGTGAATGTGGGGGGGGATGATGAATCTAGAAAGACATCATCTCTCCTCTTTAGCGTCTGATCTGCCTAAGCTAGTGTGCAGTGCGTGGTTACCAGTTTTCTTACACTTTTACTGTGTAGAAACAGCGCGACAGAGACAGATAACGTGTTTCTAAGAATGCTGCATTTTCCATACTTTTCACACATACCCGCAACACTCGGATTCATACATAATTTTACTCTAAGCTGACAAGGTTACATGCGCTCTCTATTAAGCAGCATATGTTACTCTGTTCTCCAGAAAGGGCAATTTTAATACTCTGCCAGTAGGAATGTGTTGCACAATGATGCATACACCACCTGGCATTATTTTCCATCTAAAGTTACTTAAATAGAGAACTCCACATAAAAGACAGATGTTGAAAATAGACTCCCACTAACCTGAGGTCAGTGGTAAGGCTCTCATGCTCTGATGAAGTAGATGTTTCTTTTCTAATTAAGAAGATGAACATGTTTTTTTTATGGGCAGTGTAAAATTAAGGAACAGTCTTATTCACTTAGCTGGTTGGAGTTTACGAGTGATCTAATACTTCTTTTTCATTAGTGAGACCACCTCTACCTTTTTTCTTTAATATTTTTTTCTTTTAACTTTGTCGTCTCTCTCGGATGTCCAGTTTCAATCTTTGCCTAAAAATTTTAGCCGAGTGCTTAGAGCTTCAGTTGGAGACTGACGGCGGAGCTGTGCAAGTCCAGCAACAGACAGGTTTCTCTGTTGCTCTTTCCATTTTCTGTGTATTTCCCTGAAATTATTTCTTATCTGTCTTCTGGGATTGCTACATTACTATAGCCAAGAATTAATATAATTAGCCCAAACCTGTAGTATTATTACAGATATTTAAAGATCCAGAATCATGCCCAAGATGGGCAAACTACCTGGGTTGAAGGCCAAGAAAGCTCTTCTGACCATTACAACGTTTAATTACTTATGAGCAGCACAGTGAAATGCTACATGGTGTGAAACCAAAGGTGATCATGGGGAAATTGCACAAATCCTCTTTCCTTCCTTGATCCCAAGCTGGGAAATTATTTCTGCATCATTTCTTTATCAAACAGCAGGCTGGGATTCAGCTCCCCAGGCTGGAGCCATCGGTAGCTGAGCTTATCATCCTGGTTCCCTCAACAGGGGGAAATGTGCTTTTTTTCCTGAAGTAGTCACCTAAAATCAGAATGCGGTATCCAGAGAGCGCAGGGTGAATTGCTGTCATGCAGCCCCCTGCACCCGATGACAGAGGCTCCTATTGCTCCTGTCACACACATAGCAAAGCTCCCCCTGCGCATCCCCACCCCCTCCCGGCAGCAGCGTCGGTCCCGTGCTGGTGGCTTTGGGAAACCCCATTTTTACTTTGCCACACGTGGAGTTTTGTATTGGCTCAGCGAGAAGGTTGTTAGCAGCGATGGTGTGGGTTTTGGCTCACTTTTGGGGATGCAGGATGTATTCCCAGCGAGGGTTGTATGGCGTTGGTCCAGCATCCCTGGAAACGTGCAGGTTTTCTTCTCCTCTGGGTCACCCGTTACCCACTGGTTTTGGCCGCAGCAGTAGTTGCTGTGGCTGTGCAGACCATCTCAGAGTCCCTTTGGTGGCATTTCCAACCCTACCATCACCTCTGTTCTCCTCCCAGCAACAGGGAAAGTTAAAACCCTAATGCTTTGCATACCTCTTAAGCTTTCTCTCTTCATATCACAGCAGAAGGAGGGGTGTTGACAAACATGGGCAGACTCTGCAGATCTCAGAGCTGTGGTCAAGAATAAGTCTGAGCCAGGGAGTTCCTGATCAGTCCTAGAGAGAGAGGTTTTCCATGGCCCCGTTAAGTAAACAGGCTTGCAGGGCAGGTGTTAGCAAGGGCAGGTCCTGTCGATGCGCAGAACATCGGTGAGACTGAGATGTTCAGCAATCTTCAGAAACAGAAAGCCCATACTGGCATCTGTAGTCTGCTAATGGAAGGGGTTTATGACTTTGGAGAAGTCCAAGGAGGTAGCATAGGGCCAGCTAGCCCTTGAGTCTGGGGAGAGCCAGGGTGCACATGGGGCACCCAGGCCAGCCCCGAGTACTGCTCCTGGACCTCGGGCTGACTGCGACCATCAGCCCCTGCCTTCCCAGGAGCTGCAGGGGCTTGCTGGGGTGGGTGAGGACTTGTGGTGAGATGTGCCATTCTCCTGCCCTAACCAGTGAGCAGCATCCCGGCACGGCAGGGCGCTGAGCGGGGCTGGTCGTGGCAGCTGCTGTCACTGCTAATGCGAACTGCTGCACCGTGAGCCGGCAGATCTCCGCACAGATTCTGCCCTGCACACTTTTGGGTTCATCCCTTACAGTCTCTGTGGCTCAAATCTCACTTAGAGGATCTGCACAAACTTAATGCTCCCTTTGACCCCAGCCAGAGATACTGCTTGGGGTGAAATCCCTCTGGTTTGCCAAATTACCCTTGTGAGCGAGGCAGAACAAATTGCACGCTGTGGCTGTAAGCAGGAGGGGAACAGCACACGAGCAGTGTGCCGGGCTCTGCAGAGCAATATGTGCTCCCTCTCAGTCTCGTCTGCTGCCCCTCTTTCCTGGGTGCTTTTCCTCCCTTCTTGCACCTATTTACCCAAACTCAAATTTGAAAGCCCCTCAAAAGCAGCAATGCATCTCCTGGCCCGTGGGACTCTGCGTGCCTGCCCTGTGCAGCCCAGGGATGCGAGAGGCAGCTCGGCTGAATTGCCATTTTATTGAATCCTCTTCCTTGCTAATTTGTTATTAAATTACGGTTAGTGTTTCATTAGAGCCCCAGTGGGCATGGGTTCATTAGCGTTTTACTGGCTAGAGCTGCGCTTCGTTGCATGGGAAATGTATCCCGAAGAACGTCTGGACTCGTTGGAGTGATTGCACTAATGAGCTCTGGTTGGGGCAGGATGTGCAATAGCTCTCCAAGCGCATGGCTCAGACTTGCAAAGGAGCTTGGCTCTTGCCTCAGCATCGAGATAAAGGCCTGGATTTATGCAAGGGCTTAACAAATCTGGCTGGTCAGCCCTTCCGAGAATTTGACTTCTTTGCTCGCCTTGGTTCTTGCTGGAGTTTTGCCGTGAGCCATCAGCACAAGGGGACTTTGGTTTCAGCGTGGCAGAGGCAAAACAGCTTTCCCATGGCACTTCCCTCTGCCAGGCTCAGGGTGAGCCAGGGCACAATTCCTTACTTGCAGCCAGGGATTGCGGAAGCTTCTCCGAGGAGCTCTGCATTGATTCTGTCCATGGAACATATGCTGGGGCTGGGTAGCATCTTTGCTGAAATGTCCTGGCCTGTCTGCATTGCTGTCCTGGGGCTGTTACTCACCCAAAAACCAGGCTAAAAATAGTCTCTCTAACCCTGAGATATTTTTCAGGGTTGCTGTCTCTTCCAAGCCAGCATTAATTAGCACTTGGGATGGCCCAGAATAGAAACCCCATGGCTCCAGCAGCTCGGAAGTGCAACTTGATGTTTATAATCAATGATCGTTAGGACCAATAAATCAGGCTGCAGTTCCACAAGGTGCTGTGCAGTCGCTCTGGGTGCTCTGGTGAGCATCCAGCTCAGCCCGTGGCTCCTGGAAAAATTGCATGCAGAGCTTCAGAAGGTGCTGGGTTAGTTGCTCCAAGGTAGCTGGGCTGGAACTCACCTTTTCAGGGCTAAACCAGGACATTTCTTTAGCGTTAGGTATCAGATGCACTGCTGTGGTCTCGGTGCTGGTCTGGTGTCTTAGCAAGGGACAGAGAAGGGGGCTCTTGGAAGCAGTTTCACCTCTGCTTGTAACGATGGGGAAGGGGAATATGAGAGATGGGACATTGAAACCCTTCCCGGTGGGCTCTTTGGTGAGGGACTCTGGTGAGACCCTTCTCCATGAGGAATGAGCGCTGCAAGCAGCATATGGGTATGTGGTGGGGATTTTGAGGCTGGCTGTAGCCATGGTGGGATGCTGAGCTCTGCTTTCTCCAGCCCATCACCATGGCTTCAGCCCCAGAGTGGGTAGGCTTGCACAGCTTGCCAGGTTTGTGCACTGGGGAGGGCAGAGCAGCGTTCCCCCCGCTGTTTTCTGCGTCGTCTGTCTCTCTCATCCCCATCCATGACTTTAAAATGGCTTTGAGGAATTGTGCTTTCAGGTCTTTTATCATTCAATTGCAGGTCAGGGCCAGCAGCTTTTCCTGCCTGCTGGCTTTGGCTGCCAAAGTTAATACATCATGCAGTGCTAGAAATGTCACACCAAGGCTCGGTGTGGACCGGAGGCAGGGCTTTGCATCGGGGCGCCTGCCCTGTGCTCCCTCTGCAGAGAGACTGGCGAAATAATGAGGATAAATTAAATTCCTTTTCCTCTGGTGTGCAAGGTGCAGGATGCGGGGCTTTTCTACCACTGGGTGGGTGCAGAGGATCTGTCTGCACGGCTGTGCACAGCACCCTGCATGTGGGACCGGTGCACCGGGTGCCTGATGTGGGTGCACCCCTGCTAGACTGGTTATGGGACTCCCCAAAAGTCCCTCAGCAGGAGGTTGCTCAGCCTAAAAGGCTCATCTAACCTATTCCCCGCCAGCCTCCTCCCAGCTTGTAAGACTCTAAATGCAAAAGTGGTTGGATTTGGGGGGATGTCATTCTCTCCCCAGGCTGGACCGGAGCTTTGTGTTTAGTCACTGATCTTTGGAAGTTTCCGTTGGGTTTTTTTCCTGTCCAGTGACTTCTAATTGAAGTGGGTAATTGCATTATCCCATCTCCCCTGGAGAGGTTCACAGAGTCCTCAGCAATCATCTTCAGTTTTATACTGAGCCCAAAAAAAACCCCACTCGAAATGCCATTTCCCATACCAGATCTCGGCAATGGGCACAAGCCAGCAGGGCAAACCTGGCCGGCTGCAGAGCCCCAGGGGCTGGCAGGGCTGGGGAGGTGGTAGTCGTGGTCCCTCTCCGGGGAGGTATGGCCCTTTGGAAGGGTAGAGCGAGTGCCTTTGAAACACAAGTTAACATTTCCAGCAGCATCCTGGGCTGAGCAATGTATTGTCCACATCCAGGGGTCAGACTGCTTCGGGGTGTGCTCTTCCAAATGCTGGGCATGGGGACACTGTGGGGCAAAAAGACCCCCTGTCCTGTCCTGGCATGGATGCGCAGGCTGATGCAGGCATGTGCTCAGGGAGGTGTGTGGGCTTGAGGAAACCTGTCCTGCTTGCCCCTTCCCGTCAGAGCTTCTTCAGCCCTCCCTGGTACTTTCCTGGCACAGGAAGGCTAATTCAGGTATTTTCTTCTATCCCCTGCAGTATGAGTTTAAAGCCAAGAATATCAAGAAGAAGAAAGTGAGTCTCATCGTGTCGGTGGATGGCGTGAAGGTCATTCTGAAGAAGAAGA
Organism: Cariama cristata; assembly: GCF_000690535.1. Classification (NCBI taxonomy): domain Eukaryota; kingdom Metazoa; phylum Chordata; class Aves; order Cariamiformes; family Cariamidae; genus Cariama; species Cariama cristata. Next base: position 31,820 of record NW_009595615.1, read on the forward strand.
AGAAGGTAGGCAGCCCTGGTCCCTGGGGCAGCAGTGCCTCGGCAGCAGGAGCCCTCCCCTCACGGTGCAGGGACTTGCAGCATCCTTGAATTTCTGGGAAGCTCTGGTGGGCTGGGAGAGAGAAGGAGGGATGGGCTGGGGTCAGCCGTGGCTGAGCTATGTTCCCACAGAGTGACTGAGCCAGTCCTGATGCGGGCGTAGCAGGGGCTGGGGGGGCCCCGTGGGAGGTGACGTGGGACATCACTGGTCCCCAGCAGGACCTGACCTTTGGCAAAGGGTTGCAGGGGAGCAGCAGCAGAGCTGTGACACGAGTTTCATGGGTCTGTCCCTGGACTGTCTCTGCCCTGTCCTTGATCTCAAGGGCAGCATCTAACGTGCTCATTTTCAGCTTCTTTCATTGCAGAAAAAAGAATGGGCCTGGGACGAGAACAAAATGCTCGTCATGCATGATCCCATCTACAGGTAAGCCTGCTCGGTGAGGGGATGGAGGTTTGCATGGCTCTGCCGTACCACTTACCCCACACCACACTAGCACCATGCTGGGGACTGACAATGGAGAGCCGCTGCTGTCCCAGCGAAGGGCAGCTTCCCTCCCTTGCTGTGCTCTCCAAAAGTCCCCAGCTCTCTTCCTCCGTCTCGTTGGCAAAAGCTAAGAGCATGGGGCGTCTGTGTCCCAGGGAACCCAAACGGGAGCAAGAAAGGGCCCCAGCCATGCTGGGGAGGGGATGGCAGGCACCCGAGTGAGGGGGACAGTTCTCTGCGCAGGCAAGGCAGAGGAGTGAGGTTTGCTCTCCTCGGTCCCTGGAGGGCTGCTGGGCTACCGGCTCTGTCGCTGGGGGCTCAGCAGAGGAAGCCCCATGCTGCCGTCGCAAAATGCTTCCTGCTGCTGAGTCAGCAGGCTAATTTTCCCAGCTGAGGCAAAACCACTGCCAAAAAAATTTCTGATGGACTTTAGCAGGGACATGCTGCAGAGGCTGGCCATCTGCCAGCACCCCGTGCCCTGGGAACCGCTGGCTGTGGCCCTTGGCAGTCTCCTGGGCATGTGGGCAATACGTATCTTGATATCCTCCCTTCCTGTCTGTCCTTGCAGGATATTCTATGTGTCTCATGACTCCCAGGACCTAAAGATCTTCAGCTACATTGCCAGGGATGGGTCTAGCAATGTCTTCAGGTGCAACGTCTTCAAATCCAAAAAGAAGGTAAAGATGCTGGGATGTGCATCCCACCATCACGGGGTCTCGGTGAGGTGGCTGGGGCAGGACCCCATGGCACTGCTCTGCAGCTGGCAGCCCAGAGCACCTTGGTGACCTCAGCTTTGGTGCAGTCCCTGTGGCAGCACACAGAGACCCCTGAGAGCTGCACCAGGCTGGGGAGGTCACGGGGCAGGGGCAGCCCAGCTGACATTCCTCCTCTCCTGGCCTGCCGCAGAGCCAAGCCATGCGCATCGTCCGGACGGTGGGGCAGGCGTTCGAGGTCTGCCACAAGCTGAGCCTGCAGCACACCCAGCAAAACGCCGATGGGCAGGAGGACGGAGACAGTGAGAGGAACGGGGATGACCTGGATGTCCCAGGTACCTGTGAGGGCAGAGGCGGGAATGGCATGGGGGTCCTGGAGCCCGGCGGATGCGGTCTGCAGAGTCATCGTCTTCCCATATCGGTCCTTGCTGGCTGACACCTGCAGGGAATAAATTTGCACAGCAATCTGGCCTGCAGTGCCTCAGGCTCAAGCTGAGATCTTGCCCAGCAAGGAGCCTTCGTTAGGTGTTAGCCGTCATCCTCGCAGACGAGATTCCTTGCTGGGAGCCCATTAGCAGCGCCTGGGACTCTGCTGGGCGCCTAAGTACTCTCCGTGCTCGGCTGCACACACTGAAAACATTTCCTTGCTGCTTCCACAGAAGAGGGCCCTAAGCACAGACCTTTCCGGCATCCCAAGACACTCGCAGGGCTGTGTCCGGCTCTCTGCAATTCCCTGCATGTACAAAGCCACCCTTCCAGGGCTGCAGGCAGCCTGCGGACCCCCCCTCCCTTCTCAGTCCTGTGGGCAGAGGGTGCAGGGATGGTCTCCTGGCGGGGTGGCTGCTGGTCCAGCCCCATCACCGCAGGCTCTGCGGGACCCTGGAGAGCTGCTGTGCTCCTTGGTGTGCCAGTGGCCATGCTGGAGGGGCGGCAGGTGTTTTACAAGAGGTTGGTCAAACGCCCCCAGCGCCGGTCGGGATGCTGGCGAGTCCTGCTGCCCGTCTGTGTGTGGGTTACCTGCCCTGCCCTGCTGCCCCGTGCTGGGTGCTGGATCCCCCCCATCCCAACCGAAGCAACCTGGGCTAAAAAAATGCTGCGGTTTCCTGCTTGCCTCTGTGACCAGCGCTGTCGTGATGACCTAATTGTTGGGCTGTCCTGGACCGGTTATTGTTTGGTTTTCCTCCACACAATGTCCCAGCCACGATACGCAGTTCCCTGGGGATTTCTGAGCATCCGTTTCCGTGCTGCTCCCCCTGTAATCTCTTGTTTACCGTTCTTTAGCTTTCTCTGTGTCATCTGCTCTTAGTGGCCTGTTT
>NW_009595616.1:0-349 GCF_000690535.1 Cariama cristata
TCTCCCCCGAATTAAGCTAATTACTTCACTTCCCAGCCAGAGCTCGCTCCATCAAGTCCTTGGACAGAGACCGCATCTGGCTCAAGGGCCGGGGTGTAAAAACCAAACAACACGAAACCCCCGAACCCCCAGAAAAAGCCGGAGGAGAGGCACAGCGGGGCTGCCTCTGACTGCCTGCATCCTTTTAAAGTGACCTGGGGGAAAAATAAAGAGGCTAGAAATGCAAAGAATCCAGCAGTCAGAGTTTTCTTTATATTCCTCTCAGTCACATTTCCACATCCATGGGTAATTTATAACCCACTTAACCCCTTCCCTGCCACCCCCCCAGCACAACCCTTCTGCTCAAGAG
>NW_009595616.1:377-718 GCF_000690535.1 Cariama cristata
GTTTGCTTTGGGAAGCACAAGACAATTCCCGTGACGGAGTTTGCCGATCTCTTGAGGGGGCAAAAAAATGCGGTTGGTGTCGAGGGGGTGCTTGAGCAGAAGGGATGGGCTCTGCGGGGTTGGGACACGGGGTGACGGGTCCCCAGGGGACCCCAGGGACACGCCGGGCAGCGTGGGGGGAGCCGGCGGCTTCACGAAAGGCTGAGATAAAAAAATGTAGGTCAGTAGCGATAAACGCAAAAGGCGTCGAGTGTTTCTGGAGGGGGGCGGGAAGAGGAAGGCGGGCGGTAAATATTTGCCGACTGGAATATTCTAGCCTGGGAAAGGGCTTTTGCCGGTAA
>NW_009595617.1:0-207 GCF_000690535.1 Cariama cristata
AAAAAATAAAACCGAAACCTCACCAAGGCAGGTTTGGGAGCTGCCGATCCCAGCAGGTACCACGACAGCGAAAAGCTACCTCCCAAAACCACCCAGCATCCTGGCTGTTGAAATTTGAAGTGTGGCGGCGAGCTGATAGGGGCAGACAAAGGGCTCTGTGTGTCTGCTCAGGGCATCTGCAGACTCCCCAGGTACCAGCCATGGTAA
>NW_009595617.1:501-739 GCF_000690535.1 Cariama cristata
GGTGAGTGGCCCTCCCCTGTCTTCCCCCCCCACCGCACCAGCCCTCCTCCTCCATGGGCTTTGCAGGGCTCTCTTTGGAGCCAGCTCCCTCCTCGCCTGGGGACTTGGTTCACCCTCCCCAGCAAGTTCAGCTCTCCTGGACTCTTCCACCATCCCTGTCCCCAGATCCATGGCAGAAGCACCCCAGGTCCAGCCCCAACCCTGGCACCCTCAGTGGCACTTATGGGAAACCACCAGG
>NW_009595618.1:0-14237 GCF_000690535.1 Cariama cristata
CCGCCATTTGGGGATGAGTAACCCAGTGTCGGAGGTGCGGGGTTTGGGTGCCCGGGGGCTTTGCGGGGGCTGGATTCCATATATAGTAGGTTTGGGACGTTCGTTTCCATTATTCAAGTCGGTTTAATTGTTCAGTAGAAATTCTTGAAATGGTTCTGATAAGAGGGATTTCGAAGAGAGGAGATGCATACGATTTTTTATTTTTTTTTTTCCCCCTCTCTTTCTCTTTTTCTGTCTTGGCCCTCTGAGAGACCTGGGAATGCTATGCGGAGGTGTGTAGTACTTTGTTTCATTCATTGAAAGGCTTATATTAAAAGTCTGAACACTCGGTCCTGTTAGATGCAGCAGGTCCTTCAAGGCAGGGACCTTGAGCTTTGTACTTTACCTGGTAGCTCAGCAGGGCCTGGTTTGTGCCCAAGACCTGTAGGTGTTTCTGTATTAATGATAGCAAGTACATACTTAAAAAAGGAATTCCAAAGGAATACTTCTTAGCAAGGAGTGGGTTTCTGGTATGGCTCTCTGGTCATCATAAGTTTAGGATATTTGATACTGAATAAAGCTCTTTCTGAAATTCAGCTGGAGGATGCTGAAAATGGTGTTGCATGTAATTTTCAGTACTCTGATGTAGATGTTTAAAAGACACGCGTTAAATACAGAGTCATTCTCTTAAGACTGTTGAAATTGTTTTCTATCATAACTTCAGCCACCAAAATGGTACTGCATGTGCACTACAGTAGGGAGGGCTAGTGACTTGATAGCAAGAGCGCTATAGTCATGATTGGCCACGATTTGCTGAAAGCAGGAATAATTTTCAGCTTAGCTAATAATTTACCAGGTAACCAGGCATTTGCATTTCACACGCATGTTTGAATTATTTATTCTTTATCTGTATTATTGTAATTGAGTTTTGTCAAACCTCAGAATTCTGATACCTGCTTTTGGCAAGAGGGAAGTTCCACTGACAGATTAGGAGACACATGTCATCAGCTTCAGTAAGTTCTGCCCTTCAATTTAAATGAAAGTTTCTGTCACTTGTGGTTGTTACCCATGTGTTAAACTCAGGGGTGCTCATCTGTAGGTAGTACCTTGGCTTGTGCTGCAGCACAGTGGATACTGAGCTGACTCTTGTGGTGGTGTGTGTTTGTTTTTTAAAACTGAGAAGACCTGGGTGTTTTTTCTCATGTTGCTTCACAGGAGAGCCTGCAAAGGGGAAAGAAGGCTGTTGGAGGAGATACTCAATTTGGGTCATCTCAATTTTGTTTCTGAGAGATGTTCGATAAAGCATCATCCCTATCATTACATGTGAGGGCAGGGCCACGTTGCTATATGCTATGCTACCCTTGCTTACGCCAGCTTTGAAAGACTTTGTGAAATGTAAACCATTTTCCTTCTCACATCAAGAGGAGTCAAAGGATTCTTCTTTCTTCCTTTAAATTTGCTGATATAAAAATAGAATTATTGGAAATGGGCACTCTTCCTATGACAGTGTCCTGGGAGAAACTTCTCTTTTCCAGCAGTGACAGAATGGAGGAAAATAGTGGGTTTTTTTCACCATGGCGTTCCTTTGAAGGCTGAGGTCCTGTGTTGTTTTGTACTGGTCTTTGGCTTTATAGATAACTGGTATGCTTTTCAAGCCTGGTAGAATTAAACCTGTCATCTGTTGAAGAGATTATTCTCAGCAAACTTTTTTTTTTTTTGCTAGGGAGCTTAAAGGGCTTTTGGCAAATCATTTCTTTGTGAGAGTGTACTTTGAAATATTAAACTAGATTGCTCTTCATCCTATTGGAAGTGCTGCCTCCTTATCGTGATTTCCATGGTGGGAAACAATGGAAGAAATAGGTTGGTTTAGATGTGACCTCAAGTTTATGAAATGACTGTAAATTTAAGGCTGAGGGATCAGGCTGATCTTTTCTGAACTGCTGCAAGTGGAATGCTGAACGATGTTGCTGTTGGTGCTTTTACAGGAAATAGAACAAAAATTCCAGTGATTCAGAACTGGATTTTTTTTAAAGCTATACTCAAAACTCAAATATTTAAATGATTGAAATGAAGGTTAACTTTTTTCCCACTAATGTATACAGTGATTCAAGTTGGGTTTTTTCTCTTTAATTGCATAGTAGGTTATCTCAACTGGAAAAGTATGCACTTTCTACTTCAAACCAGAGAAATGCTGGTGGATGTTGTAAAACATCTTGAACCCTGCTTAGCAAACTGGTCTGGATTGGGTTCCATGTATTTAAATACAACTGTGAGAGTGAGAAAGCTGTCAGATTCACAAATGGATAATCTTTTTTATAAACTCTTAATTATAGTCAGAGGTTTCAGTACGATAGTTGTTTCAGTTTCACCCTCTCTTGAGAATGCTTACCAAAAAATCACTGACATAATATTAATGCTCTCCCTGACAAAAGTTTTTGTAGGCCTTTATCCTAATTCTGGTAAAATCAGGAGCTTATTTTTATTGAACTGATCAGCAAGCTCAACTCTCACACAAGAAAGTTTTCCAAACAGTATACAGGTATTTACTGAGTTCTTCCTAGTTTTGTGTCATGGTGCCTTTGGATTTTGGTGTTCCTTAATTGGTAGTAGTCAGGTTCTGGTGAAACCAAGTGAAATAGCTTGGCATAATTAAAGTTGAAAGATCTGTGTTGTTTCTATAGGGTGTCCTGATATTCTTGGAACATACCTGTTGTTGAATGAATGGCATCACTCAGGATGTTCTTGTTGCCATAGGTGCAGTTAAGGGGTAGTTAAATAGTTAATATTTTTAGAATGTGTTCGTTTGGGGTTTTTTTGGTGGCAAGAAGTTAAGCATAACTTATGGTAGAGTGCTAAATAGACTTTGTTTAAGTTAGTGTCTGGCCACAGAATTTTATAAAAAAAGATTGTTTTGTTTAAAATATGCGCTATATTCTTAGAAAAATGTTATGTGTAATCATTTTTTGTAGCAAGATGGAAAATGTATAGCTCTTTCCTATTCTGAGCACAGATGAAGATCAAATTTCATTGTCTTTAATGATGAGTGGTCTAAAACTCATTCAGACCCTGGTTGTGCTATGAGCAGAATTTAATTTTTCCATTATTTAAAAATCGCTGTTTCAGAATGGATGTAAAACTTACGCTCCCTTTACTGTTAGAAAAGCATTAACTTAGGAACAGATAGTGATAGAAAAACCCCATATATTTCTGTAGGTTGCATATATGAGTTTTTTTAAAATAAACACCACCCCCCGACCCCCCCAAACAACCAAAACTATTCACATATTAGTCATGATATTGCTAGAATTTACCAAGAACAGGACAAAGCCACTATATATGCTCACCACTTTGATGATTTTCTTAAGTTAGATAAACACTCGAATACTAAGTATCGAAAGCTTGTTCCAAAATTAATCAAATCTGGTGCTGCGTACATGCTGGGGCTGGCAGTGGAGGAGGCAGTTCCACCTGTGCTTCCCCTCACTGAAGGCATGAATTCAAGTTTCTGTTTTCTACGAAGCTGCCAGTTTTCACAGAATTTGTAGAAGGCTTTTTTTATCTTTGAGATTTTTACACCTCCTTTAAAATGCGCTTGAAAATGGTCGGAGGATGGAAATACTTATTAAAAGGACAAATAGAACGTGTAAATGCAGTTTCTTTAAGAAACCTTAGTTAATTAGACAAGCTAGAAAAGAAATTTTTGCAGTTTGGGAGTTCAGAATCAACTGTTCTCCCATGGATAAGATGTTGAGATACACCTATTTTCTGTGGGTTTTTTTTAAAGAAATAGGATTGCTCTCGGTTTTTATATATTTGTGTAGTGTGATCTTTATTCACCTTTCTAAAGACAAATCTTGAGCAATTATGTTTTCTTGAATCCTGTATCTCAAATTTTGAGCTCATCAGCTAATTTCAGCAAAGAAATTAGCCGAGGATAACACTTAACAGGCTTTGTTAAAATTGATGACTTCATTGAGTAAGATGATCTCTTCAGGGAAAAGTTTTGCATGAATTTAGGAGTTACCTGTGTTCAGCGTGCCAGCTGGCCGGCAAGCAGTTGTCTGTGGGGTAAGAGCGAGAGATGAAGTGCGGTACTGTTTTTTTCAGTCAGTAGTTAGAGGACGTGAGAGGTTAAGTATATTGTGGCTAGTGCGTGGAGGAGAGGGGTAAGATAATAGGCATCGGGGATAGAGGCGGAATGTGACTGCTTGGAGCGCGGGGCTGGGCTGAGACAGAATGCAAATCTATGGGAAACGGGGCTTTGTGAGTTCTGCTATTTGTGGGGCAGTGCCTTTAAGAGGAAGGTTAGCAGCAGCTGCCAGTTTTGGTTTACTAAACAAAAATCATGTTACAATAGGTTCTTACGAAGATAAAGACTGCAAAAAGGAGAGGGAGATATGTAAGGTAGGTGAGCAGACTGCTGGGCTGCCAAGGTTGTATTGTAAGTGGCACGCTTTTGGCTGCAGCGACGGAAACTGTTAGGGCGAGGTGGCTGTTGGACGCTGGGTGATGTTGTTGCTTCCAGGCGTAGGGAGCCTCTTCTGCTCTGCCTGCACATGTGTTTGATGGGTCCGATTGCACACGATTGCCCTGACACCTGGACTGGCCCAGTGCTTGTAGCAGCACAGGGCAAGAATGTGCACGAGTGAGGGAGGAGTTACTTGAGCTGTGTAAGAAATACATGTTATTCTCAAAATACATTATCGAAATCATTAATTTTTACATCGTATATAGTGATAGTTTCTTTAGATAATGTGACTTAGATGTTTGTCTCATAACTGAATTACACTATTAGCATGCTTCTGTGGGCTGTCACATGCAATTGTATGTCTAATGTATTCCCAGGTCTAATAGATTTATCTGTGAAGATGAGCCGTAGTAGTATCAAATTGTTTTAATAAGCCTGAGTTTGTTTGCTTTCTATTACAGACTAAAGATTTTACGGGGTTCATTGAATCTTGAAATAAGTATTTAGCTGTTATACCTCTGTTTAGTAGATAACACTCGTAGAAATGGGTAAGAAATCACTGGCAGACGTGAAATACTCTTAATAGCAAACTTTATTTGCTGCAGGGTATCTTTATTGTTCAAGAAAATGCTTTGCCGTTATCAGGTATTTTCATAGGTGACTTGTAGAAAGATCAAGCATAAATACGTTTAGGGAGTAATTCTTAGGAAAATTATTAGAGGCTGTCGAAGCTAGGGATTTAGAATGCATTTTTCAAAGGAAATTGCATTGTATGTGTGTAAAAAATCTCATTTGTTGATCCGTTTATCGGTATGTTCTCAGAATGTCTTACCTTTTCAAAAAAAAGCAGGATAAACTAACTTAAAAAAACTACAGTGAGTTTGAGAATCTAACCACCCCACAAGACATTAGTACTTGTTGCTGACCCAGTGCCTCAGAAGCTATGACTAGTATGTACATCCAGATAAATCATCTGTTTTCCTGAAGCTGTTTGGGGGTGGGAATCGATTTCTGCTTTATACTGAAGGTTAGAAATGCAGAAAAGTCTTTTCCCATGTAAGTCCTAAGCATGATTTCCCCAGGTGGAAAAAATTATGAATTGTTTCACCTACATAGGGGAAAAAAAAAAGCACACACTTCAAAAAGTGAAGTTGTACAGTGTGGCATGTAATTGTATCCTTTGTCAATTCATATTGTGTTTAAACCCTTAAGAAAAGTCTCCACCTCCTGTGTCCGTGCTCTGCTACATATCTCTTTTTACGGTACTCTCCTGTCTTTTTACTGCACTCATATTTTTTTCTGTGTATTTTTTCTTGGCTCTTTAAAAATCTGTCCCATGTGGAATTTATCTCCTCCAGCCACCTTTTCACTGACATCCTCTCATATTTGTAGGGGAGCTAGAAAAGAGGAGATCTGTTCATTCGTGTCCTTTCCTCTCTCTCCCTTTCCCTTGCCTAGGCAGTATATGGTCTATACTTTGCAATTGAAACACTAGTGTCCTCCTGTTCATACTTCTTTTTGGCATTCTTTTTTGTCCCAGTCTGTCTTACTGGAAACTTTTCTTCCTTCTTTAAGAGACCAGTTCAGCACTTGTCATTTCTTTCTCATTCTGTTTCCTCTTCAGAGTATCAGTTGCTAAGTTTTCCCCTGCTCCATTTAGACTTTCCTGAGAGAATGACAGAAGGTGTCATGAGTTCTGTACTTGGATTTCTTTCAGTTCATTCAGCTGGTTCAAACTACTGGTTTTCATTTGTTGGACAAACATTTGTTTTTTGAAAGGGAATGGTAGATTGTCTTTCTTGGAGAGCCTTGTTTAATCTAATGGGTTTAAGCCTGGGAACAGGGAATCTCCAGGGGCTCAGCAAAAGTATGCTTAAAAAGGCATTTTAGGTTGATAAGTACAAAGCACTGTGTTTCACATTGGCTTACGAAGCTGCTTCAGTTAAGAATTTTGGTGTCTTGTTCCCTTTTTTTTAAATACTGGTACTGTCTTTGGTAAATGGGGACAAGATTGTGTGTGTGTGTATGAAACTGTGTATTTTAAACTGTCTTGCTGGAATACTTGCCAATACCAGTTTATTATATTTTATTTATGTTTTGGTTAGAAAGCTTGACTCGGATTAGGCCCTTTTGTGCAAGGCACTGTATAAATATTTATTAAAGAAGTTAATCCCAGGAGAGTTTGGAGTCCCATGAATAATAAGGGTTTTTTTACTAAGATACATATATTGGATTAGACAAAGACATCTAGCAAAGTATTTGTGTTATCTTTCATTTATGATGCCTATTAGTTCTTCAGGCATTTTAAACTGTGCCAATCTTTAAAAATTAATCAAAACTGTCTTTAATAGCTGTAATTCATTTAGCTGTTTTGGCGCATGACTTAAAAGGTTTGTCTGAACGATTCGTACAAGAATTATGAAATTACTTGAGTTGGACCCTCACCAGCTTGTATTCATTGGTAGCTGCTTAGGGTAGAGGCAGGTGTAGCAAAGGTTGGACTCGATGATCCCAGAGGTCTCTTCCAACCAAATGGATTCTGTGATTCTGTGTATCAAAGCTGGGAGTTCTGTTGAAGGTTGTGACAGTAGATCACATCTATGATGCTTATGCTCGGGACTTCAGTCTGAATGAGAACATTTTTTTGTAAAATGATTTGAACATAAGGAGAAATTTGACCCCTAGCAAATTTTTAAGCAATATAACTTTGTGGTGTATATGAGTTAGGACTTGGCATGAATGTATGTGTAAAAGGAGTTGTTAAAGATTTAGTTTCTGCTCCTCTACAAGCGGCACATTTTGATCTTCCTTTCCCCTGCCCAAGTGCAACACTTTTTTTGGATTCTTCCTCCACGGTATCTGGTGAAGGAGAGTAAAATAAGTTGTAAGCAGCAGGAGAGAACTGTCGTTCGGATTGTGGAAATTTCTGTTCTCTCCAGCCTCTTGTTTCTAGCAGGTGATGTGTTAAGCAGTAAGGTTCAGAGAAAATACCCATTATTTGTTTCTTTTTTCCCCTGCATGGGGTTGAAAACCCCTGTGGTTTCCAGACTAAAAGGAAAATATCAGTTCTCCCAGTAGTGCTTTCATACACATACAGAGGAGGAAAAAAAAAAAATTGATATGATAGTCTCTTATCTTCACTCTTCTGGTGGGTGTAGCTCCTGTCAAAGCTGTGAATGGTCCCGACGTGGCTGGCTTGTTTTGGATGCATGAGAGCGCATCGTCCTTCCATAACGTAGCTGTATGCACGCAGAGATTGCTAGTGTAGCTGCAGCTAGATGTGCAAAATGGTGTTACTTTTATGGAAGAGCTTCAGTCCTGACTTGGGTGAGTAGTTTTGGTTTACTGATACAAAATACGCCTTTGCTGCCATGAAAGGAATGCTTGTCAGTATTTCTATAAAAATGAAATACTGTTGGAGTAACATAACAAAATGGCTTTGAGATAGCAGCCTTAAAGCAAAAAATGGCAGAATGCAAGCATTTGTGAGCATCGGGGGCCAGTCTGATAGTTTGCTGTGACTGAAGAGGGAAGATTTCATTCACTGACACAAGCGGCTGGTCTCTGGTACTTGTCTCGTCTGTCTGTGGGCCGGGTCAGTCTATGTACTGGGGGTTAGAAAACTAACCAGAAAAAGTTGATTGCTGTTTAACTGTCTTAGGTGATCTTATGGAGCGAGACTAACCCCTCGATGCTGCAGAGCCGTTAGATCAGTTCAGTAGTTTCCTATAACTTCACACCGAGGGGGAAGTTTTGCACTGCAGCAGTGACAGTGTATGGATTTGCCATTCTTTCCCCTTAGTTCACTGATGTGGTTTATAGTATGATCCCACACATAGGTTTTTCTGTAAAACTGAGGTATAGCGTAGAAGTAGAGGAGATAAGAGTTTATTAAGCTGGTATTGTTGATGAAGAAAGCCTCTTCTGAAACTGTAGAGCGAAGAGCGGAGAGCAGGAAGACCAGTTCAGGAATTCCTCTCTGCCCATTATGGCACTGCAGCTGTTTACGGGGTCACCAACTGGATCACTGAAATGGTGCAAATTAAAAGCTGGCCCTTCAAAAAGTAGGACAGGAACTAGTTGAACTGACTTCACCACAGGACCCACGTATGTGGATTCTGTCACTGTGTGAAATCTGCACCAGTGGCCTACCTGGCTGAAAGATGGTAACAGATAATAAAGGAGCCTTAAATGCTTTCAACAGGCATGTTTTAATTAGTGAGCTTTAAGTGATGCTGCCTGGAAGAGTCCTAGCAGTCTTCTCGTTGTCAGTGAGAAAGGCTGGGTTTTTCTGAGGTCTTTAGTCTTTAAATGTTGTAGTCCAGTTTTACAATGGAGTAGGAAATTCAGGTCCTGTTGAAACTGGCGAAAGTGTGGAGAGAATCATTTAGAAAAGCGGTGCAGCACTTGTTGACACTTGAGGAAAGGCGTGGTTAAAATGGGAGAGAAAAATGGATGTTTTGTAAAGATACTCCCGCTTCACCTGTTGTACTGCAACTGAGAGTGCAGCACTTGTTGACACTTGGGGAAAGGCGTGGTTAAAATGGGATAGAAAAATGGATGTTCTGTAAAGATATTCCCGCTTCACCTGTTGTACTGCAACTGAGTATTATTTGAGCTGGCCTGGAGTTAGAGCAGTTTGTAACCTTTAAGGTTATGAGAGGAAACCGGGGGATCTATTAAATAATCATCTGCTATTCAGCCCCATTAGTGAATATAAAACTTAAAGATGAGTAAACTAAAATCAGTGTGTAGGTGTTCTCTTTCTTTCAACTGCAGATTTTGGATGGACTTTGGAACATAACAGTAGTTGCCACTCTGGCCTGCATGTTCAGATTCTAGGCTGGCAGATAAAACTTTTTCAAGTTAAAGCTTAATGTAAATGTCCATCTGTAATGCTGATGGACAATACTGTACAAAATACAAGTGGTTAAGGCTTGTCTAGGTGCTAAAGTTTGACATTACTTCTTTCTTGTTTCTTGGTTGTGTTTATTATATTGCGTTTGCTTATTTTTTTCTTGTGGATTTTAGTTTCAAGCAAATTCCCTGCGACAGAGAGTATCTTAAAGTCAAAGTACCACCTAATGGTGTTAGCAGAGTTGATGGAGCTACAGGCTTCCTTCCTGTTGAAACTGGCCAAAAGAACAGGCCAGACTGTAGCTTGTGTTTCTTCAGCGTAGAGCCAGTGGCAGCTCTCCGGAATGTTTTTTCCACTCCCCATCAATGAGTGGGGAAATTCTTGCCAACGCAAATGAGATCTTGAGACCTGCGACTTGACTCAAAATAATATAGTTCATAATGAAAAAATACTTTAGCTAAAAAAATCCAGAGTTATACTAGCATATGGGCTCTTGTTAATTAAAAAACAGTTATCTTCTGGTTTGATGTTTTTAGGAGTCTTAGAGCAGAATAGTATTTCAGCTCGCTCTGTGTGACTTCAAGCTGCTGCCTGTTTGTGATAAGGGCAAGTCATCACCTTACGCTGTCACGTCAATGAATGTTGCAGAATGCCTGCAGTGACTGCTCAGACTGTCAAAATTCACTGATTTCAAAAACGCTTTCTCGTTGCACCTTTTGCTATTGCAGCACAGCTTCTCTGGCTCTTGTAGCTTTGTTTTCTGATGTATGTGTATTGACCAGGATTTTAAATTGGTTTAGGAGAAGCCTAGCAGTGAAGCTTTGTTTGCCTTCTGAACATTTATTGTCGCTACTTTATCATCCTTTCTGAACCTATTGTGAGAATGAAACTATATGTAAGTGGAAGGAATAATACTTAATTTGCTATTAATTTGTGGGGAAAAAAATTATGCTTTTATCACAAAATTAAAGCACAAGAGTTTTTTTTCATACCTTGGTTCTTGCCAGCTCCTGTGAAAAGTCCACATCAGCATTTTTAAATTATGCCTGCCTGCAACCCATGGCTTAGTATTTTTGCAGGACAAGCATTAGAAAATTGGAATGGGTGAAAAATCGAATGCTTCTGAAGTATGAAGCTAAGTATAATAGTTATGAATCCCTTACCGCTTTATCTGCATGACACTGTTCATCTTATCTTTCAAAAGTCGGTCTACTTCTATTAACAGGCCTCTTATCTTTGTTGCAAATGCAAGAAATGTATTAGTGTGTCTATGTTGTGAAGAGCTATCCAGACTAGCAGATTTACTTGTCCTCCATGGAGTTATTTAATATTTGTTTTTATAAAATGGGATCTCGGTGCTCTCTTTAGTTTCCTGAAAATACCTGATAGCTGGCTATATGTGTGGTTAGAAGATAAACACTAAGGCTTAATGGTTTTTCTTGCTTGTATGTACTTTTTGTCTTTTCAGTGTTTAACTCAAATTGTGAAGAGAAAGATAAAATGCAGCTAATTTCTTAGTTAAAGGCTATAAGGTGATACAATATCCAGAAAACATGAGGGAGGGTCGAAATCTGAGTGGGAAGGTTAAGTGTTTAATAAAGGGAGTGGGAAAATCTCATTTTTAGAATGATTGGCAAGTTAGTAACAAAATTTGTCATTTTAGTAATTAAACATTAACTTTTTTCCACTTTTGGCATATGTTAATATGTCCAAAATATTAGCAGTTGTAGAATTACGAACGTTTGTTAGATGTTGCAGTTTAATAGTAAATGTATGTCAGTTGCAGAGAGAACCCTTTTCTGTTTTTGCTGCCTGATGATAGTGTAATCTTGATTTGTAGCTTTTTAAACAATGGTTTATTTCTGCCCCCCGTCCATAGCTTGCAAGAAGGGCCTTCGACTGGGGATGAGACAGGGACAGAATGTTAGCTGCGAATCTTCTGGATTTTGTAAGGTGGATTTTAGTCTTCTGTAAATCTGCTGCTGTTGTGGGAGTCTTCTCTTCCGAAGCGGCTGACAAAGTGGAGCACCTTACAAGGTTAAAAGCTCTTTACTTGCTTTGTGCTATGGGGCATCTTTTCTATTCTTTCTCAACTTCGCTCTCTTACTTTCCTCATCTGCCTTTTTCAGAGCAGGTTTTTAATTTTTTCCTTTTGAGCAGCTAGTTGTCTTGTTAGCCTGTATCTGGTGTCAGGGCAGGTTGTAAGGGGATAGTGTTTAAGGTAGAAGACGGGTTAGTTTGTAAAAGGATTAGTGGCCATCCTTTAGAGGTTGTAACAGCCAGAAACAACACCTATGGAGAAGCCTTGAATACTGGAGGTATTTCAGCTCTTCACAGCTTCCCTCTCCCCTTGCCTTGTTAATCTCCTCCCCCTGAATCCTGTGTGGAGTGAAGTGCAGAGAAAAGGGTCCGTGGTGGTAGTCCCTTACGCAGGAGGAGGTGCAGGGATTGCATCTTGCGTTCCTCTACAGGCGGCTGGGGAACAAGTAGCATTCTTCTCTTCTTTTTTAAGAAAGTTCACAGTGGGAAACCTAGGGGGAAAATAGCAAATTTTAAAATGACGTGTTATCAGTTCCTAGGTAGGAAATCTATTTTATTCTAGAAGAAGAAAAGTATGGAAAAATAATTGGGACCTAGAGGAACAGCTGTTTAGACATGTCTTACTTTTCCCTCCTTGTGTATAAAATATGCTCCTTGAAGGAATGCAACAGGAAAAATAAGTTGTATTGGCACCACCATGAGTACTTCTGTTTGAGTCTTGCCTATCAGTGTCTGTTACCTCATCTTGGTGTAGGTTGTTTTTCCAGGTTAATGGATTTTTGTTGGTTTTTTTTTCCTTCTATAAAGTTGGCAGAAAATAAGCGGAAGCTAGAGGCTTCCTTCCAAATGTTGCAATGGTGGTCCTGGTTTTGTCCTTACACGTTAGTTTGGGAACTAACAGAGAAGAAGAAAGAGAAAACGACTGTGAATTTCCATGGCCAGGCTTCTCCCATTCTTTCCCTCTTTTCCCTGGCAGCTATTCTGTCAAACAAATCCTCCCTTACCCTAGGACCTTCTGCCGGTGTAGTTTCACAGCTGAAGATAGCTGCACTTTTACAAAGTCGAGCTCTGTTAGCTTAAAACTATGGCAGCCCAGCTGTAGGCTTCTTCCCGATACAGGCACCCTTCATATCCAAAGACCTCCATTCCCCTTCTAGTGAAGAGGACAGAGAGAAAAGCGGATTTCTGTGGCCATTCATTTCTTTATGGTACTGTGTTAAATAGCTGACGGTCTTTCTTCCCGTCCCTCCTGAGGGTGTGCTACCACTGCTCTGGAACCTCTCCACCTGCTCTCACCTCAGGTGCTGCCTTTTAACGCAGTTGCTTCCAATTAGCTGCTCACAGCTCAGGGAAGTGGTTTGCTGTTATTAACCCTTTTTGTCTTGCTTCTGCAGAACTCGTGTGTCTCTTCCTTCCTCTTACCCTACAGGCCCACATTGTTGTTTGTTTGTAACAGCTGCCAGAGACCGCCTTGTGTGGTTGGGCTAGATGTTTAACTTCCTAAATGTTTGTTCTAGTGCTAAGGTAATGTAAAAGCAGAAAAGACTCTTCTAGTGTTGAGTACAACCTTGACATTTTCTCCCCTCCTCCAAGATTGCCCTCAGGAAAAATTACGGGTGTGATTTGTAAATCAGCATAATTTGCTCTGCTCCTTTCCCTGTGCTCGCACTGGCATTCATCTGACTCAGAGCTCAGCTAGCAGAAAATTAACAGTCCTTTCCCCGCTCTCCCCCGGTTTTGCTCCCTGAACTGGCTTGCTGCAGGGTCAGAGGAATGCCAGCTTGGGCTTAGATCAGGGGAGGGAGAGGGGGAACGGGTGCCTGGGAGCAGGAGGAATGACGGTGGTAGTATTGAATTGGGTTGGAACTGCATTTTAAGGAGTGGCTGAAATACCCAGCCTTACTGTCATTGAAACATTATGAGTAAATGATACGTTAGTAAACAAGTCAAGTCCCTGACTAAGATGAAAAAGGAATTTATTTTTGCCAGAGTCTGGCTTTCAGTAGGTATTTACCCAAATGCTGGATTTACCAGTGCCACCTCTCCTATCAATTAAAGAAATTGTTTGAGTTTTATAAAGAGGGAAAGAATGGAAACAAAAATATTCAGCCAGGCCAGAAGTAAAAGTGTGTGTGTGACGCCATCCTTTGTGATCCTTGACCAGGAGAGAGTATCATGAGGGTTGCTGGGAAATTAAATCTCCAAGTTTGTGAAGTAAACCGAGATGGTTCTCAAGGTGAGTTGCCCAGGGTAAATAAGAAGGGAGTAGAAGTTGCCCTGTAGTTGCTTGGTTTATGATCAGGGAACAGATGGAAGTTGGAACTCGTGGTGCTTAGTTCCTTACTTGTTTGACGACATGCCTACTGATCCAGTTGTTTCAGACCTTTCATTCTGCTTGCATCTATTTCTGTGGGAAATAGGACATGAGACTTTCTCATCAATATCTAAGTGCCTGATAGTAGTCACACCTTTTACTCTTTTTACTAATTGGTAGTAATAGGTGATACTCTCATACTTATTACAGAAGTTGGAAGTGTTTTGAAAATGCTCAGTGCACTTTCAAGGAGTGGGTGGATTTTTTTCTTTACTCGTTAGCCTCCTTCCACCTACCCACCTCTCAGCTGATCCAACTGCTATGGAGTGGGAGTTAACCACGTGAGACTTCACCGCTTTGGAGGCTGCAGGACAAGGTATCACTGGTCAGGCCTGAGGAGAGCGAGGGAGTCGGGTTTGATACTGTCTTGAGCCTTGTCCTACTGTGCCACTTCCAAGTGTAATTGGAAAAACTTCTAAGTCTGGCAAAATGGAAAAAGGAGAGTTTAATTTTATTGTAAACCTAGCAAGGAAAGTTCAAGTTTTGTTATTTTTTTTTTAAAAATAAGTATGGTTTTT
>NW_009595618.1:14254-27727 GCF_000690535.1 Cariama cristata
TGGGTGAAACAAAGTACAGCAATGCACAAAACTGAAAATGTGTTCTGTTTGATCTTTGGATGTGTCTTTTAATCATATGTTTGGTTATTACACTATAAGTTCTCAAAAGATGACCTCTTTGAATAAACTCTTGCCTGGAAATTTTCCCCAAATCCTTAAAATAACCAAAAATGTTTGCCCCCATTTGAACAAATCTGCTTTTACTTCGTTGAAATAAGAGAACCCTATGACTGATGGCTTCACCCAGTTGTTTTCTACCTCAAAAAACCTTTTACATTCCAAAAAGAAATAATTTTCTCTGATTTCTGCTTTTCAGTTTGATAAAGATTTAGACTGTGACCTGTATAATAATTTTGGGTGGTATACTTTAATTGATGTGTGAAACATTTTAACAGACACTGACGGTGTTTATTTTCTGGATTGAAGTAGTATGAGCTTTTCAAAGTGGTATTGTCTGTAATGAAACATTTTAATGGAAACTCTGCTTGAGCAGAAAGAAATATGCTGTATGTGAAAGGTGTAGAGAGGAAGATGGAGGCTACTTTCTTTGAAAAGCTGGAGAACCTAATTTTGTGCCCAGATATTCTGAAAATTTTGGTTTTCCATTAGGCTGAAATGATTAATTTAATGTCTTTTATGGTTAGATTCAGATCTCATGACAGTTCTGATTCAAGGTTGGTTCTTCACTTTTTAAATGAGAGAAAGGAATTGGTAGTTTTTCGTCACCAGTTTTTTGGTGGGTTTTTTGTTTGTTTTTTAAAGAAGCGTGGTGATTACAGATGTTCGTAAGGGAGAGGTTTTTTAATTTCTTCCCTCTTTCTTCTGCAGTTAGGGATAGTGATGTTCTAAGTATCTTTGCTGTATCAAGGGACCATGATTATGGTTTTCAGGTATTTGCAATAAAATTACTTAAATGTCTTGGTAACATAATTAAATTATTTGGTTATTCCATATGTGTTATTTTTACCTTCAACATTATGCATGGAGAACAGACATTTGCTTTTATGAGTATTTGAGCAAATAGTGAGTCTGGGACATCAGGCTGTACAAGTGTGGGGAGGTCTTCTCCAAATAATCTGTTCTGAGACTTTTATTCTTCTCTGTTACGATCATGTTTGTGTACATTTATTTTTTTTCTTTCCTTGACAAAAAGGGACTTTTGTTGTTGTTGTTGTCCCTACCTGTTAAATCCATTATCCAGCTCCGTGTAGGTAGCTGCTGAGACAATTTTCTTTTTGCAGCTCAGTCATCTCTTTCTCGGACTGAGAGAATGAAATTTAAAATGTTGAAGACTGCTGGAATTAGAGGGGGAGAGGCTGAGATTTGAGTCTTAAAATCATGTTAGAGCCTTATGTTTTGAAGTAGGTAAGAGTTTTAGTAGAGGAGCCAGAAAAATTATCTTTCAAGAGCAGATGCAATTTCCAAGAACTGGGTCAGCAAGTCGTCGTAGGCACACGGACTTCTGTATTGGGGACCTTAGAGTTGTAAACAGTACTTGGTAGGATTTATCTCAATAACACATAAGTTAAAGGAATACTATTAGAGGGTAGTCAAAGACTGTTTCTAGTAGGCATTATTGCCTACTAGCGTGTTCCCCCTCCAGAAGTCTGCAGTTTAATCTGCTGTGTGAGGTTTTTTCTCATTAGTGGTTGTTTCTCAGTTCCTTTATCCTCTATTCTTTATTTTTCCTCAGTGTCCTACAAGGGAATCTGTCCTGTGCTCTTTCTATACCTGCTTTTAACCTTTTCCTCCAGCCTATAGTGACATCGATCTGTTTCAAACTACATCTGTAGCTGGTTTTGTCTTGCTGATTGTAGCAAGTAGAATTTCTGTTATGATTGGAAAGTGAAATTTCTTGTTGTGGTTGCTCTTGCGTCTGGTGCCATGCTTGAAGCTGTTATTTTTGTGAATTACCAGATATCTGTACAGCTCAGTTACTTGATATGCTTTATTCTTTCTTAATAATGCGGACAACAGATTTTATTTTTTTTTTCATGTTGGTATAGAACTATTCTGTGGATGTGTTCGTGGAATATCTGAACACTTGAGCTGACTTGATTTTAGTCTCCTTGCCATAGTTCGCTTGCAGCTTCAGGGGACTTAATGCAAATTTTAAGCAGATTAATGGAAAGATGAATTGATGTTCAGAGATTGCTTTCTGTTCTCTTACCAGACTGATGGGTACTAACCCAATTGATAACAAAGGAGCAGTTTGTCTTAGCTCTTTGGAGATTGATTGAAAGCTTGGAATCAAATATATGTGATCTTTACTTCATGTTAATTGAGTACTTCAGACTCTGTTTTCATCACAAAGTGATGCAAGACAAGAATTATAGAAGGTACCTGAAGTCAGCTAAGCCTTTATTTTTAAAGGCTCAGGTGTCTTTAAATATGTATGTGAAAGTGATAGGCTTGAGAAACCAACTTCCTATGGTTCCTGTAAGCCATATCAGTATGGTTAGATATTTGTTGCTGATAGCAGTAGCAGCGGTCACTTTATTTATAACTAGCAACATGCTATTTGGCTGTTAGCTCCGGAGTTCAGCAGTCGTTCTGCTTGTTCCTATAATTGGAAATAATAGAATGCCAATCTAACAGTCCCGTCCTGTTAACAGGGGAAATACATCCCCAGTCCGTACTTGTCCCCTCCACGTGGGCTTGTATTGACGCTTCTTAGGTCACACTTCTAGGCAGCTCGATTTGCTAGAGGCTAGTTCAGGCTCCCCCTTGCCCACCAAAAAATAACTTTCTGCTGTACTAGTAAATGGAATTGCCTCTTCGAAGTGTCCAGTGAGCAGAAGAGCCAGAGAAGAGTTACCGTGGAGGAGAGAGGAGAGTAAGACCTCTTCTGGTAGGTGGCAGCAGCAGCCTGTTGAACTGGGTTGAATTGGAGGTGTGAGAAGACAGGAAAATGAAGACAGGTATATGATGAAGAGATGAAGAAAGTTCACTTAAGGTAACTTGCTGGCTTTTAATAAGCGATGTCCTGTTAA
Source organism: Cariama cristata (assembly GCF_000690535.1). Taxonomy (NCBI): domain Eukaryota; kingdom Metazoa; phylum Chordata; class Aves; order Cariamiformes; family Cariamidae; genus Cariama; species Cariama cristata. The sequence goes on from NW_009595618.1 coordinate 17,248, forward strand.
AGGATTTCTCTCAGAGCTCTGTCTGCGAAAGTTGTTGTGCGGCAGAACGCTTAACTTGAGGACGCTTACCAGAAGAGTTCTGCAGTAGTATTTAGAAAGGAACGCCTCCAAGTGACGGCAAGCTGTTGTTGTTGTAGGATCTTCTGAGAAGGTGGATTAATTTAGTTGCATCTTTGTTACCGTAATGATACAGTGAGACTTACGTGAGAGGAAATACACATTTTTTTAAATAACATGTTTGACTTTTTGTACGTAAACAGGTAGTACTTGTGTTGGATGATGTAATTGGGCACATCAAAATTCATGACTCTTACCTGATCTTACACAGCTGTGATAAGGTGCTGGAACAAGTACCTAAATGAAGTTGTATGTTCATGGGCTCCCACAGACTACAGTTTAGTTTAACTGTGAGTTTATCAGAATTCACGCTGTAACAGAGTGGTGCGGTGAAGCCTCACCCCTGAAGAGGTGCGTTCCGAGGAGGTGAGAAAGGAGCCTGCTGTCTCAGGACCTCAATGTGGTTTTCCCGTTACAACATGGAGTACTGCGGAGTTATGCTACAGGACGATCAGTAGTTTGAGATCATTTGGTCTAGGTCTGACAAATACACTGCTTATCATTGGTTTGTGCCTCTTAGTTGCTGAAGAAGTGCACAATTCTGGCTAGTATTTTTATTGGAATGGATTTGGAATTACACAACCATAACTCCTGGGAGGATAAGCATAATAAGTTGTATTCAAGGTAGAGAGTAGCTCTATCTTAACTTGAATTAAGCCGTGTCAGTGTCACACTAAATTCATTCCTGCTTGAGGGTTTTAAAAAAAAAAAAGTCCCAAGTCAACAGACTTTCATGTATTAGTGTTACTGGTTTGTTATATTGTAATATCTGTTGGAATTTTAATAAAAGATCCGGATGCTGAACAAGGTCTGGTGCTCGTGATCCATCTCTGAGAAGTGCCCTCTGCCTACTGATGGCTGGAAAGAGTACAGTGTATTCTTGGCATTAATAGTGATTCAGAATAATTTTTATAAGACCCATTCTTATGAGTCTTATAAAAAGTAAAAGCATATACTTGCTTTTTGGTATTAACTGCAGTCCTTTCAAAAACTGCTGTAACCAGAAGGAGGAAGAAGATCATGTGCCAGGGTTGCTGCTTTTGAACATGGTAGCTTATTGCAGGGGGTTGCACTAGATGACCCTTAAAAGCCCGGTCCAGCCCAAAGCATTCTGTGATTCTGTGCTATAAACCAGCTTGTGTCTGGAAGCCTTATCCACATAGTGATAAACTTGAGCGGTCTGTATGCCAGTAGCTCCTGTCCCCAACAGTAGAAAGCGTTTGTATCAGTAGAGGGCAGCCAGCAAGGGTGCAAGGGTTTGTACCTTTTCGTGGCCTTGTAGACGTGTTTATCCAAAGTTCCTTTGGACTGAAAAACTTGAGGCAGATTAGTAACAGAAAGGCTTGCTGCTGAAGGTTAAAATCTTATCGAGGAGATAAGGTGTAGCCCTTACACAAACAGGGTAGCTAGTATGGTGAGATGAGTTGTATTTTTTTCAGTCTTTGTTGTTACTTTATCATAGCACAGAAAATGTGCTTACATGTAAAGCTGCTGTAAACAGGTATTACTGTCCTAGCTTACAGTTGTATTTTCTGCTCCTCTTCCATTGCCCAAGGTTTATTAAGAGAACGAACGCGGTAGCATCCTGCCCATTTGCTGGAAGGGCAGAGAGCCAATACCAGGTTTTCTGTGTGAACCAGCGAAAGAAAGAGAAAATGGTAAATGCCCTTGTTCCACACAAACAGGAAATGGTGGCGGGGGGAAGGGGGGCAGTTTGCAACTTCTATTTTGACAAATAATAGTTTCTAAGAGAATTTCTTATAGCCCTAGCATAGTATTTCCTGAAAAGTGGGTGGAAGCCTCCTGCGCTTTTTTTACACATTTGTAAGGTAGTATTAATTTTTATTCTGCACTGTTTGGATAATGCACTTAATCAGGGAATGCCAAAACATTGAAAGACCAAGGGTGTAGTTTCATGAGCATTTCTTTCCATGTCACCACTGCCATGGGCAGCCCTGACCTTAGCTGCTTATTCCTGCCTTGCCCCTCAGTTGCACTAGTATAACTAGTTAATGTTCCAGGTGGCTATGCAGCAAAGCAGATTGTGGAATTTACCATCAGAAAAATATTATTTTTAACCTGGATCGATTCCCTGACTGGCCTCACTGCTCAGCTGCACAAACAGTTGTGCCAGCACAGCTGAGGGATGAGGACTGCTTAAGCTGGTACTGCAGTGGAAAAAGTGTTGTGAAACTATAGCCTATGGCTTAATCTGTGTATTCTAGGTGTTTTGCTGGTACAGTTGGCAAAATATTCCTCGCACAGATGCAGCTTTCATCAGTACAGTTTATTTTGATTGTGGAATGGGAGAAAAGGATAATTGTGGGTTTTGCTGTAGTACTTCTATGTTGTCAAAATATATAATATACGCAACATATGTCTGTCAATGCTGTATAAAAATTACTATTCTTTACATAAAAAAAACTTTGTTTTGAACTGTTACGGATCATTGGAAAATGGAAGAACTGTAAAATCAAGGTATCCTCTGTTTATTTGTGCTGTCTACTTGGAAAATGTGTAATATTGAGCTAGTTGCTTCTATCTTTAACCACATCGGTATTCCTGCGGATGATGGAAGATTAATAGCAATCTTTATTCTTGAAGGTGAGAGCAACAGGAAGTCTTACAAGAAACGAAATTCACAGTTCTTGAGTAGATATGATAAGAAGCTAAAAGCTCTGAAGAAGAGGTTTAAGATTTCAGGAGATGATAGGGGATTTCTTAAGAATTTGGGGTTTTTTGTCACTACACACTTAGAAAGGTGGTTATGTAGCTATGGGTCCACTTGGAAAAGAAAGCATCAAAATGTTTTGATTCTTTGCCCAGAAACTTGGGCTCTCCTATTACTTGTCAGATTTCCTGCATCCGGGCAATTAGATTCTTTAATTTCTTTTCTGATCTGGTGGTTCTGTCGTTTTAGGTGTCAGTTTGCTTCAGTTCTCAGTCTCATGCTATAAATGGGGGAAAAAAGGCAAGTATTCTCCCTTACTTGAAATAGTTAAACCATTTGAATTTTTTATGCTTTGCGTTTAAAATTTGTAATTCTGTGTATTGCTACATATGATATACAGTGAAGAATGATTTAAGACTGTTGTTACATTTCTTTGTATTCAGGTACCATACAGCTAAGGTGGGCTTTCTTCAGTCATATTTGACTAATAGTGTATTTATAGGATTTTTAAGAAGAAAGCTACAGTATTTCATATTTTTTACTCTCCAAGTTGGTAAATATCTAAGCTCACATGTGGCTATAAAACAATTTCATTGATTTCATTTGGTAATTAGTATTTGGAATGCCTTCTGTCCAATTCAGCTTTCAAATATCAGTCTGGATTGGGCTTTGTAATACAGGAACAATGGGAAATCTTAGGTTTTGAAACAAACTGGTATTCTATGCTTTTATCAGATGTTGCTTGTAATCATGTAATGTTAATGCCAAACAATTACAAATCAATTGGGAAATGTGAGGCAGTGTTACAGTAGAAATTTGTGCTTTGCATATTCCTTTAAGGGTTCACTATCCCTATGGCAACAACTGGAAAGAGCTTTTTCTAATTACACAAAGTTTAAGGTTTCATTAAAATGGAGGAGGGAAAAAAAGCAGCTCCTAAACTTCTATGTTTTGTGGTTTGGAAAGGAAACACAAATCTGTTCTTTGTAGACAGTTTTTTGCTGACTCTTTACAGCTTTCCTAAGCACTGAAGAGAAGTTTTAGTATGTGGGTAAACTTACTGATCTGCGCAAGAGTGAAATTGCTAAAATCACTGATATTTGAGAAAATCATGCAATAGTTCAGAAACTGTAAAGAAAACTTATGCAGAATTTCTTCTAAAGTTGGAAAAAGGCATATAGGCAACTCATTTCACCGTAATAGTAGTTTCCCTTGCTCTTGAATCTGTAAGAAATGTATTTCTAACTTCAGTGTTGTTTGTAAGGGAGTTTTTCTTTATAAAATTTTAAGTTATGAAAAGAACTGTCTTTTTTGTCTCTTTTATGATATAAATTGAGTTACAAGGAGTGCTTTTTAAAAAGGCAAGTTATGTTTATTGTTGTAGAGTTCAAGTAAGTTATTGTTAGATTAGTTTTTACTATGAAACATTGCAGTGGGTAGAATGTATTTTAATCTACTCTCTTACATACTAATTTTACTATTAACCCAGGCCTAGGAGCATTTAATATTTCTTCATTCTAAATTCATATAACTGAAATGGCAGTGTTCATGATAGATTTTTGTTGTTCAAAGGTATGTTGGTTTGTTTTGTTCCTGAAAGATTCGGGCCTGTAGCTTGTCCCTCAGGTTAGTGGTATGGGTACTCGCATTTAGTTTGGATTTGGCTGAAGCAATCAATCCTGTTAGGATTCATTGATGCTAAGAAGGGATTGAGTTCACTGTAGCTGAAACAGGGAAGCAAGCGTGAATATTTCAGAGCATGTGTTAACATTGTGAAAGGGAGTGGCTGTATGCTTATTAGTTTTAAATTGCTATGATAACTTGTGTTGCATTCTGACAAATTCAGTGGATTCTGTGAAAGACTCGCATTTTACTTGCTTCCTTGGATGCTGCTGCGGGCAGTGTCACTAAGTCTCTCTTACAGGGACTAAAATTAGTCATGTATTGTAAACTTATATAGCTCTCGTTGATATAAAGGGGCACAGTATGTGGTCAAAATTCATGCTGCAGTGTCTTGAAAATTTGTTCAGATGTGATTTAGTTAGTTATTGCTACACACCAATGAACCAAGCTGCTCTATCTGGCCCCTGTGGCTCTCGATGAAATGGTTAAGATGTCTTGGTTGGTGTCTTTAATGTTATTCTGTAATAATAGGGGAAGAGGCCTCATCATCTGCAGACTGGGCCGGGTTCCAGGGATGCCTGGAATTTAATGCTGTTTGATTGCCTCAATGGCCAATCACTACAACTGCTCCTTTTTTAAAACATGTATAAGGGTACCCTGACAGTGTCAGAGTGAGGATGTGACATTTCCAGTGGCAGATTACTGACTTCTTTACAGCTTGAAATTAGCTTTAAGGGTAAGGTAGAAAGACATTTAAGCTCAAAGGAGGTGTAGTCTTTCAGTATTATTTCATAGGCTGTTGCCTTTGCTTTTGTTCTAAGGACTTCTCATGCAATGACCAAAAGTGATTGCATGTCTGTCTGTCTCGAGCCTAATCAGTAGCCTTTCTGACAGATCTGTAGGATAAGAGGAAGCCATAGCATTTCAGAATATTTTTGATTGTTTTTTTTTTTCCACATAAGGAATTAACTATACCACCTCATTTAAAATAACTAACCATTCATTTGCAACATGGTGGTAACTTTTATTTCATGGAAAGTGTAGCAGTTTCCATTCCTTATTGGAAAGAAGCTGCTTTTCAAGGCAGTGGGGGGGAAATGAAGTTTAAAAGTCCATCTGAAACTGGTTTTGATTTGGGGTTTGTTGTTTGGTTTGGTTTTTTTTTAGTTTCATAATGACTAGTGCCAGTAACAATTCATAGTAGCCCTTTGTGATATCTATATGCTCTTTCACTTACAAGGTTTACTGTTCTCTTAGCCAATAAATGGCGATCCTGCATTTATCCACAAAGGCAGATCAAGATCTACCAGCTACTGTTACATGGGAAGATGTGGGGCTTGACAATTTTTTCTGAACTTCAGTACATGATATTGAAAAAGGTTTTCCAATGTCTATACTGGCATCTAAAACTTTTGTACTGTGAAAATAGTTAGCAGTGGCTTTGATTTTTGGCATTAAGAAGTTGGACATTTTAAAATTTGAATTTCAAATATTTAAATGGGTTCTCTGTAATGTCCAGAGAAGACATTTGTCTGGACTAGAAAGAAGTAAGTCTTACTCAAATGGAACTAAATTCCACTGAAACATATAAACATCTGGTTAGTGGAGAGGAGTCTAAAGGTCTCTGGAAAAAAGAGTTGGGGCTCACATCAGCTGCTGATTTGGGATCTGCATAGAGCCCAACAGTAGCAAATAAATATTTGGCACAGAGGTTTGAATTTAATTTGGGCTCAGAGTCACAAAGTGCATTGAGGCTTATAATTTTTCCTGTAGCTCTTTCTCATAGCGTATTCAGCCGCATAACTTTCGTTTTTCTCTGCATGTTTTTCCCCACTTCAATTTCTTAAGTAGGCAGCTGTCAAACTGAATGCTTTTCTCCAGGTTCCACAGGTGGTTCACAAAATAATCAGAAAGACATTCAAATGTTGAAAGTACTATACGTGTAAAAGTAAAGTATTTCTGTGCTAATTATTATATTTCTTTAGAGACCTATTTTTACTTCATTTAGAATACAGTTGCTGATGCAAAAGCACTGTAAAAGCATCAAGTTAATTAACCGTGCTTTAAAAAAAGCATATTTCAAATAGCAGCTGTAAACCTGAATGGGCTTCAGAGTACTTCCCAATGTGTCAGTCTTCTCAAAGCATAGGCAAAAGGGCTTTTCAGGCTGAACGTAAGAGCGAGCGTAGCCAGCACGTTGTAGGATGTGACTGTTCCTTTTATTCAGCACTTGGGAGGATGCATCTGACAGACTTTCTTGAGCCTGTCATTGCAAGAAATGCTGACAAACCAGAGCAAGTTCAGCTGAGGGGAACTAAGATGGTTAGTGACACACGTGGAGAGGCTGAGGAAACTCTGCATCTTTAATGTGGGGAAGAGAGGGCTAAAGGTGGACTGGCATATGGTCTGAAGTTGTTTTAATGGCAATTACAGGCAAGATGGGGGGAGGCATACTCTTCTCAGGTGGTCAGCAAAATGACAAGAGATAAGTCATAGATTGCAACAAGGGAAATCCCAATTAGACCTAAGGAAAAAGTTCTTAGTGGGGGTGATTAAACACTGGAGGAAGTTTTCCAGAAACCTAGTGGAATCACCATCCTTGGTGATTTTCAGAATTTGGCTGGCCAAGGCCCTGTGCACCTCTTTTAAACCTGAAGCTAGCCCTGCTTTGGATAGATGTTTGGAGCTGTTGACCTCCCGAAGTCCCTTCCAACCTTATTTTTTCAGTGATTCTATGAACATCGAGCTGTCTTGTGGCAGAGTATTCCAGAATTGTAGGTCCAAGTTTAGAAAACACTCCAGATCAATACTGTTTTATCAGGGATGCTGTTGGAGGTGATTTGAGACAGAGCAGTCTTAGATTATAGAATTGTAGTTTGTTTGAGGGTGCATAAATCGAGACTAGTACTTCCTAGAATATGTTTCTACATGTTTCTTAGAAATGTTTTTGGTTTGATTTCTTTAGGCAGTCACTGCTCTTATGCACCTGTTCTAGTTGTAGAATTGGTTTAATATGCAATCCCACAGGGAGATAATAGGAGTGGAATACACAAATAGTGCAGTCATATCACTGATCCAATGCTGGCTGCTAAAATAATACATGGATTGTAACTCACTCCTCAGATTTGGGTCTAGCCACGCTTACAGGGTCTGTAATTCAGATTCTTAATTACAATTCTTGGAAAGCGTGTGTAATCGATGTCAGTCTCTTTCAGTGTTCCTCTCAGTTTAGCAGTGAGATCTTTGATTTCAGAGTAATGCAATGCCAGACTTTCTGCACGGTAGGATCTTCCTTTGTGCCCTAGTATCTGCTGGGTGAGATAGGGGTGTATGGACTCGAGATGGTTTGAGCTTACGCCGCAGCTCGTTGCTGCTGAAGCATAAAGAACAATCCAACAAAAAGGAAAGTATTGTCTTCTAATAGGTTGATCACTGCAATTTGACCTGGAGAAGAGGTCAACAAATATCATGGCCAGAGCAAGAAAGATGGCAGAACTGCAATGTCTGGGAGCAGGGTGGAGGGAGAAGGAAAGATACGTTCTCTTACTGAAGCTTTCAGTCTTTCAACTTCCTCATGCAGCTTCAGTCTAAATCTCTAAGCACTTCATTAGTGAAGGAGCATGCAAGGTTTGACTATTACTACCGGACAGTTAACTTGCAGTGCAGATCTCGCATCTCATAGGGGGATCTCAAGTCTTCTAATAGGGGAAGGTTCACTTAACAATCTTATCCTCACAGTGAGCAAGAATAGCGGTAGTGGACTTGTGGAGTATTCCTTATAAGCAGTCTGGAAATCAAAGCTAAAAAACCCAAAATCAGCTCAAGATGATTCTGTCCTTTCCTGGCTATGGTAGCTTGTGCTCTGGACTTGTGCTACAGGAGGCAGTTGACAGATCTGATAATGTTAGTGCTGGAGCTTCATTGTTGGTGTCTGCAATGATGAGTGGCCTTTGTACTTGGTTTGAAAAAGTTCATAGAGATTTGGGGCATATGTATTCACAGGATTTTTTTCTACTCCTTCTCCAAAAGTAAAGTAGGCTAGATTGATTTTGAACTCTCCAAATTTCAGAATTAACAGAAAACTCTTAGGTGACTGAGTAGTCAGCTTTCATTTGTATTGAAGCCAGTAGTTTTTAGCTAAAATGTCTTGAAGTAGTGTTTTCTTTTGTGGGAGGAAAGACCTTAAATAGTTTGTTTTGGTAAAACTTGAGATTTACTATTTTGCATTCGTATGTTCAAATAAATGTTGTTATTTAATTAACGAAGAACAGGAAAGTTAGGAATCTTCAGGAAGAGTGTGATGAATGTTACCTGTGGAGCCCTAACCAGAATGAGCACAATTCTCTTTTTAGCAGCTAATTGTTTTTTCTTTTTCCCTGCATAACATTTTTGCTATAAATCATTCTCTTAGTTTGGCAATCTGAATTATAAGAAAAGTCCTGCTTTTGACATGTTACAATCAGTATCGTTACCATCCTGGACTGATGATTTAAGTTACTTGATTATTTTTAGATTATTTGCATTGATCTGACTGAAATATGAATATATAAAATAAGTCACTTTTTGCATACAGAGCAGGGAACTGAGAGCACTTTGTGAAAGGAGTCTGTAGAAAGTAAAGGGAATACTTGGGGTTACCCTTAAATCCTTTGGATGCCTTGTGGCTTTTTGTGACATGCATTCACTCCTTGGTGACTGCCAGAGAAAGTGTAATTTGATCATTGAGCCACGTTTGGTAAATAGTAGTTTTGTGGGGACAGCCTGTTCTGTCCATAGGGTAAAAGCTCACTGCCAAAATCTAAAAGCTTTCTCTTCTATCTGGTTCTCTAGTCTTTTGCTCTAGACTGCTGAAATACGGAATGCATTACTTGTGACGCTAACAGCATCTGTATTTGCTTTAGTTGTTGCAGCGTTTGGTCAGTAAGTTTTCAAATGATACTTTTGTTGAAATCTGGCTAAACAGTTACTTTGAGAAAATATTTTGATAAATGATTTTGCAAAACTTTCTCTAACATATGATCAGTGAAACATTAAACTCTGATGTGATGCCCATAGCCTGCTGCTGCGGCTTAGCAACTGTTTGAATACTTTCTCAAGCCTGGTATATATGGAATAGAATTATTTGTGTTCTGTTGTTTGATGCTTTAACAGTCCAAAGCTACTTCCAGTTTCTTTGTAAATGGTATATTCTAAAAACAATTAGCTAGTCTTCCACACATAATTTATATAGCGGGTAAGGTTAGAAACACTAGCTGAAAGCTCTTTAAGTGTTAAATTTGTGTTCCTTCCATTTGGATTGTAAATGAGAATAAAGTACCTGTCTTGCTAGACATACTTTTGAAAAACATTCCAAAAGCTTGTTTCTTTGGCACTAAATAATACTTTTTTTCCTCCAAGGAAGAACATCAGGGAAGAAGGGCAAGCATTAGCATTCTGTAATACTTTTTCATCTTGAGATCATAGTTCTGAGAATGATTTTTAGCTGGCACAGCTTCTACCAGGCTCTATTGCTCCAGTTGGCACAAGCATTTGATTGGCAGAGTAATGAACAAGGCTGGGAAACTGATTTAGGTTAAAATTAACCTAGCCCCCAAAAAATAGGATTACTAACTAGGCTAAAATGTATTCTGAATAAGTAATCTAATTTTTTCATGCAAATGCTTGCTCAAGGGAGAAAGGGGAAGTGCCAGCCCAGGTGCTAATGGAGAGCAAAGCAGGATCTTACCCATGAGAGAACCTGGACCTCAGACTAAATGCCTCTTGTCCTAACTATTATACCATGCCTGGTATATACTTGAATTACATATATGAATGATTTTGATAGTAGTGTTTCAGAAGGAAGCTTTGATATACCAGGGGTGATAGTTCCACAGTGTAATCCTAATTGACTGGTTAATTAATGATACTGAGTTATGAATGCAAGTCAAGAAACTTCATTTACATCTTTCTTGAAATGTGAGTGAAAGGATTTGGTTTGTGGTAATGAAGGCTTCAACTGTGGATGTGAATTCAGTGGCTTGAAAAGCAAAAACTTGTGTGGTGAGGACTATACCTGATCGAGGGCACCCT
>NW_009595619.1:0-6512 GCF_000690535.1 Cariama cristata
TCCCCAGGGTCGGGGGCACGGTGCTGCATGGACCCCCTGATCCTGCCCCACCTGCAGAGCCGGATCACGGGCTCTGGAAGAAGCTGTGTCACGAAACGCCGGCCACAGCCAGGCCAGGGCAAGCTCTCAAAACCCATGGGTGGGCACCCCACGCTGCCCCATGGGGTCATCTCTGCAACCCAAAAGAACACCTGGGGACAAAATGCCCCCAACCTGCTGGGTCCTAGGCTGCTGGGAAGGGTGCTGGGGCAGTCCCGAGGTGCTGGGCCCTCTCCAGCTGCCTGCTCTTTCCCCTCACGGCATGAATCCCTGGACTTGCCAATAAAAGCTGCCGGCTTTGCCTCGGCTCACGCGCGGCCGCCGCTCTCCCTCCAGCTCTGCCTAAGCCCAGGCAGCTGCTCAGCAGTGAACCCTTGCCAAAAACGGCGTGTGTGAAAGCATCGTTTCCTAAATGTATAAATATTCCCAAGGCTTTGCTGGAAAACTCCCCATGATTAGTTAAAATGCCCTGGACAGCTGAGTGCACACAAGCCCAGGGAAAGGGCACGTTTAAGCCAAGAGGCTGTGCAGCTCTGCCCTTGGGGACTGGCAGGTCCTTTCCTCTCCATGGGGGATGCAGCAAAGTTTGGGAAGCGAGCAAAGCCATGGAGCACTTTCCCACATCCTGCCAGCCCTGTGCCACACCATCACAATCCCTTTCGAGCCAGGAGGTGCTTACCGCTACCAAACATCCACAACCTGAAGCCCCATTTCCCAGAGGGAAAGGCTGGAAGGACCATCAGACCTCTCCTCCTGACCTCCTTGTCCACTGCCATTCAACCATGCACATCCCAAAACTGAGCCCAGCAACTTGGTTTTCTTCCAGGCAGGCTCCCAGCCCGCTTTTGGAGACATCAAGAGATGGAGGATCGACCACTGCCCTTGGGAGTGTGCCCCGATCACTAATCGCCCGCAGGAGCAAACCCAAGTGCCTCCATCCTAGCTTGGAATTGCCTGCCTCTGGCTCCCAGTGCCTGGCTCGTGCTCTGCTGCTCTCCACGAGATTAAAGAGAGCCCTTCGCTAACCAGCATTTTCTCCTTGTAAAGACCCTCATGCACTGTAATCAAGGCGCCTCTCAATTTTCTCCCTGATAAGCTAGACGGAGCTCTTCCCTTCCAAGTCTCTCAATGCCGGGCTCTATCCCCAGCCCTCAATTCATTCCCGTGACTCCGTGCTGATTGTCCGGCGGCTTTTTGAAAACCCAGACACAGGAGTTGGTCGCAGCATTCCCAGCTCCCCGCAACATATCCCAAGGGACCCCAGCCCCTCATGCTGCTCCTTTTTGGAGTTGGCAAATGGAGCACTAAATGGCCCAGGGGCTCTGAAATATTTGCCCAGAGACAAGATCATCCAGCCCACCCTTCTGCTGTAGGAAGAGAGAGGAGACTGGGGTGAACAATCAGTTTCGGTGGTGGGGAGCTGCAAAGCCGTGTTTGGTGTGCTTCACTAACGCAAGACCTAGGAGACATCAGGAGGAACGATGGGGTACCACATTCAAACCAAAGGCAGCAGCTGCTTGCATCTCACAGCTCATTGCCGCAGGATGGTACAAGGGCCAAAAGCATCACCTGCAGGTTTATAAAGCAATGGGATGAATGCAGAGAGGACAGACCCCCCCCCAGGCAGACGAAACGCACAACTGCATCCCTCCACCAGTCTCTCCCCTGCGGCCAGTGCTCAGACCTGGCTGCCAAGGGATGCAGAGGGGGAGCATCTCCCAAACCCTCCCATTCCCCATCCGGTGGTCCGGCCCCAGGATGCTGCTCCTGGACTGTTCTCGGGACACACAGCACCAACCACCCTCCCATCTTTTAAGTCTCTACCAGATGAGCTCCCCACCAGCTGCTTTCACAAGGCTCTGTGCCGGGCTGCATCATTCCCCTCCTGCCCACCCTGCACCACTGAGCACCTTTCCCCATGCCCCACACCCTACCAGCTCTCGGAGGACTCTGAGTTTCAAGCCTGACGTTCATCTTTAGCAGATGTTGTTCAGCCAGCCCTTGGACAAAGACACACTTCATCATCCCCCGATCCTGGCACATCCGCCTGCATCCTTCCAGTGACAGCCCCGAAACATTTACCGACTGCTTCTGCCATGTCTGCTCCAGTATCAATCATTTTACCACCTCCGTCTGCTAATAAGCATAACTCGTCACTGGGAGCTTGGGGTTTTCTCCTACTACGCTAAATAAAACCCTTTCCTTCTGTCCTTCACCATGATTTTTCCCTGATGTCTTTAGCTTCTGTTATCCATTTTCTACACTTCATAATTTCTAATTTATATTGATTGCTATCTACTCCTGCTCTCCCATTTGTTATAAACTGCTCTTTTATTTCTAATTGCTGCCTTCACTTCGCCGCTGAACCAGAACGGGCTCTCAGCCAGCGCTGCCCTCTTTCTTGATTGTGGAATTGTGGCTTTTTGTGGCTTCTGAAATTCTTCTGAAAGAGCTCACCATTTTCATTCACATTTTTCTATCTAAATGTTTCCTTCAAGCTGATTTCACTCATAATTTTCCCCCGGCTTTGGGAAATTAGCCCTTTCAAAGCATGAAGGATATAAATTACTGTTTAGGAATGTCCTTTCTTTGCCCAGGGTGAATGTAATCTGGTCATGATCATCGGTCCCTAGGCAACCTCCAAGTTGCAGTCCAGCAGTGAATTCATCTCTATCCATCATAACCGGGGGGAAACGAAAGTTCCCTGTGCTGGATGCAATGCCTCTCGTATAAAAGAGGGACCGTCTCTAATTTTTAGAAACTCTGCTCACACTTTATGTGTCTCACAAAGCGATGTCCTCTCGAAGCCTATGTGACACCAGGGACACCCTGGCTGACTCCCTGGTCCCCAGTAGACACCACTGCTCTCCCCACTCCTGTGCCTTCACAGTAAGCACAGGAACACTCAGAAGCATCCTGAGTCTTTTCGCACCGATGGGCATCAGTCGTTTCTGATCTTGCCATATTGGTTTGAACCATTTTAGTGCTTCTGTGATTACATCTAGTAATGAAAAAGGATCAGAGGAGACTATCTCCTTCCAGCCCCAGTTTCTCCAAAGCACATGTCTGATTTTAGAGTCGAGCACGCCAAGGGGACAGTGATGGGCACAGCACAGACAACAGGCTGAAAGGCACTCGTCCCCACAATGCGCCACTGCAAAGTCACCCCTAAAAGCAGCAGATGAACCAAAAGGAGCAGATGGCTTCTCCTCATTCAGCTGCTCCCTGCCTGCCATCAGCATCGGTGTTTCGGGGTCATGGCAAGTGCAGGGGGCAGGGAAGGACACCCCAGAAATGGCATGCTCCTGCGGAGCACCCAGCCCGGCTCGCACCTCCAGCAACTCCCAGCAGCCAGACAGTGGTGAGAGAGTGACAAAACACGGTGCCACGTCCCCATCCGGCCATGCCAGCTGTGCCCCCAGCTCTGCTTGCCCCGCAGACAAGGTGCAAGGACACAAGGAGGGCCATGGGAGAGCCAGTAGGCATTACCCACTTCTAGGCAAGTCCAGCCATCCCCATCAGTGCCCCCACCCAGCCCAGCACACTTCGCACTGGGGCTGCTGGTGCCAGTTCCCCACCATGTCCTTGCCAAAGACAGGAGGACTTGCACCGCTCCTTACCTCAGACATGAAGTTCTGCTGAAACGCCTTCTCCTGGAAGGGCTCTGTCCGCAGGCGGTCTGCAAGGGAGAGCAGGATCAGCCTGGGCAGGTCTGGCCAGACATCCCACCTCACCTTCATCTGCCCATCGGGCCAGAGGGCTGCAGGGGAACAGCTCAGCACACTCATCCCAGAGCCAGCGGGAGAGCCCAGCGAATCCCTTGGGCTAAGGATACATCACCTGGCTAGAAGAAGGTGCAGGGACCACAGGGAAGTGGGAGAATAAGGATGAGCCTGTTGGCACACACAGCAGCCCAGTAGCAGAGCCCAGAGCCCATCCGGACTTGTCCCAGCACCCTCCCGCACGGAGGAGCAGGGGACAGTGGCAGGACATGCTCAGCATCTTTCCCAGGTCTTATAGCTTGAAAGAGCTGCCTGGGTCTGAGCATTGCGGGACAGGGGACTGCCTGTCTCCAGCTGCTTTACTGGAGAAGTGAGCCAGCCTATGTCCTCCTCTTGCAGGACAGGGACAAACCTCTGTTATAGCTCGTTCTGCTCTGTGTTTCATTCAAAACACTCATTTTTCCCCATCATTGCTAAGATATTGTCTGGAGAAACACCTGGCCAGCTTTGCTTAGCAGCACCGGTGCAGACCTTCCTCCCAGATTCCTACCCTACCCAGGCAAAGGACAAGAGAGGCCACCTGCCCACCAGCATCAGTCCCTGGACCCAAACTGAGTTGTCCTGGCTGTTCCAAGCCCTGCAGAGCTGGGATGCAGCAGGAGAGAGGGGACCACGACCAGCTGATGCAGCTCTAGTGCAGCTGCAGGGCAGGTCCAGGCTCCTGTGGTAGGGTACCTGCCATGGGACAGGATACGGACAGCCACAACATCCCTGGGGCCCCTGCCATGGTACAGGATCTGGACAGCATCACCTTCCTGGCCAGGATACACGTCAGGGCTGATCCCCATCAGACCCCACATCCTGGGGGGGGCAATGTTCCCACAGAAGGGCAGATAGCACCTCTGGCAGCAGGACAGAGCAGAGGGCTAGCAAGGGACAACCCCTAAAACAGCACCCAGCCATCCTCCATGGGTGGAGGACAACCCCCCAAGGTGGTTCCCCCAAGCAGGTCCTGACCCACATCCTACCCAAGGGGACTTCCAGCTGCCCATCTCCCCCCTGATGGCGAGGGGGGCTGGGCGCTGGAGGGGGGCCCACACGCAGGGCTGCGCTTCCCACAGCGGGGAGAGCCGGGAGTCCCTGGTTGCTCTCCAAGTGCTCGGCGAGATACCACGCTCGGGACGGGAGCCTGACACCACTCCAGGGCCGGCCCTCACTGGCATCCTCACCGGCTCCTGGGGAGCGGCCAGGTGCTCTCGGCAAAGCGGAGAGCCCCTTGGCGACTTGCCTCAATTCCTCCAGCCACCGGTCAAGGGCTGTTCCTCCCCCAGCTCTCCCCAGGGGCTGCTCCCCAGCCTTCTGGCTACCGTCTCACTGCCGGCGCGGCTGAACATGAAACACAAGCCTGGCTGGGTAATAGCCAGAGGGAACAGAGCACGCCAGCCCCGCGCTAAGGAGGAAACTTGCTCCCTGCTCGCTCCTCTCTCAGCCCAGGGCATACCTCCTCACCTCTGCTGAGAGTGGCCCCGCTCTCCCTGTAGTCCTCGATCTCAGCATCCTTCTGGAGCAGCAGGGAGCTCAACTCTTGCACCTGGTACTGCAGTGCCAGGCTCATCCGAACCAGGGGCCGCACGAGGTGACGGGACACCTAGGATGGAGGAGGAACACTCTAGGGAAGGTTCAGGGAGGCTCACAGCTGTCCCTAGAGCGATCAAAGCAGGGCAGCCAGCAAGGCCCTAGCAAGGGCTGCACCCCAGGTAACACAGGGCTCCTCAAGATACCCCATGTCTCACACAGAGCCAGTGGCAGGTGGTGAAAAGATGTGAGCTGGGAGAAGGGAGGGCAGATGCTGCAGGACACGTCCCTCCATCCCAGCCCCATCCTTTCACAGCTGGGGGCTTCAGCAGGGGAGAGGTTGGGTAGAAAAGCCCAATGGGGACAGGGTGCTGGCGTAGGCAATGCTCTACCCGGCATTTTGGGTACACGTGCCCCACGTGCCACCCAGACCCTCCCCACAGCTCTGCACACCCCATGGCATGTTGCTATGCAGGAAACAGGCACAGTTCAGCAAAAAACCAGGACACAAGGTGTCAAACTGCGGCTTGAGGAATGCGAGACACTTTCCCGTGGAGGTGAGAACAAAAGCAGAAGGGATCTCAACACACAGGACTCATGCAACAGGCAGCTCCCCATCACAGCCCACCATGCCCACCATTAGCTTACAGCTGCACAAGCCCCGCACAGAGCGCTGGGCACATCCCCTGCCCCAGAGCCAGGCTGGGCCACCCTGGCCCACCAGGCAGACGAAGCAGCCTCCTTCCCATCACCTCCCGCAGTCCCTGGGAGGGCATTTTGGATCCCTCTGCCGCAGCACACTCCTTGTCTTTGTGGCCAGGCTGAGCCCACAGGTGAGAGGGTAGCAAATCCAGCATCACTTGTGAAGCCTTCTCGCTCCTGCAGTGAGCCCATAGTGGGCTCCGCGCTCTGCTCACCCCCAGACACGAGCCATGGAGGTGATGGCCATCACCCACCCAAGCGTTCAGAGGGCACCATGCACTGCAGAGCCAGGACAGGGCAAGCAGGGGTTTGCCAGGTGGGCTCTATGCCTGCCTCAACCCCCTGGCCAGCTGCTGAGTTGAGCTTAGCAGGGCAGAGTTGGTCCCCATTCTGCCATCCACGCTCAGCACCCCTACTGCTTCCCACCTCCTGGGTGCCTTGCAGACATCCAGCACATTTCCAAGCAAAAGGAGA
>NW_009595620.1:0-241 GCF_000690535.1 Cariama cristata
CCAGAAGACGCGATACGCCAGGTAAAGCCGTCGGTCCCCCACCCCCGGGTACTTGCGGAGCCCCAGCCCCTTGCCCGGGCTCAGCTCCGGCATGGATGGAGCCCGAAGGGACCTTCAAAAGCTGCTGAGTGCCCTAAAGCCCAGGGCAGGTGCGGGCTGGTCTTTTGGGAGAAGGCTGCCTCCTTTTCTGCATCCCTAAGGGATTCTGAGCATCCTTGGGAGCCCTCGGTACCTTTCGCTG
>NW_009595620.1:278-11004 GCF_000690535.1 Cariama cristata
TCTCCTGGCTCCCCACGGGGACAGACCCCACGGCTGGCTGCAAACCCTCCGTGGAGGGACCAGCGTTGCCCAGGGTCCCACTGCACCCATGTGAAGTCCCCTCGGGGTGGGAAGCTCTACGGAGCTCCCATGGGATGCACCGATAGTGGATCCTTCTCCCCTTCCATGAAATACCCCGAGAGGTTTTCCAGCAGCAGCAGGGACTTGTTTTAAATGCTCAGATGTGTTAGGAAACCTCATGGCGTTACCTGTGGAGGGGGAAACCTGAGGACCGCTGGGCACGGGTCAGAGGGCACTCGGCCACGCACATTGCTGTGGGATCAGATGTGGCCTTTAGGAGGGAGCTGGTGGGTGACACGGGGACAACGGCCGCCCGCAGCCCTCCGGCACATTGGGTGGCCAAGGATGAGTCAGATCGCACAGCGCTGGATGCTGCATGGCCAGATGGGGCTCAGGGAGTGCTGAGGGGGGCTCAGTTTTGGGCCAAGGACAGGTTTTGCTCCCTGTGACTGTGGTCGGGATCGTTTTCATGGCTGTGGAGGTTCTCACGGGCTGGCGCAGTTCTTGGGGACACTCAGCTCTGTTGCTGCCACTGCCAGACTCCCAGTGGTCCTGTTAGAGGCAGAGAAAAACTTGTCTGGAAAGAAGTGGTGATGGTGGTTTTTGCCTGCTCCAGGCAGGAACATCCCTAAGGGATGTTTGCCTGGGCTGGGTAAGGGCAGGAGACGTCCCTCCCATCCCCACAAGCCACTAGCTCCTCTTCTTCCAGGTGTCCCACAAGGAAAATCCATGTTTGCACCTCCAAAAGCTGTCTGCAACATGCGGGCACCTGCTCAAAGACCATTTTGATGCTGTAGCTGCCTCCTAATAACCTTTGCCTGGGGGAAGATGCAGGAGGTACCCAGCAGGTCTACACAACGCATCTGTGAAAACAGGGAATTCAAAACTTTTTTTCTCAGCTGGCATGCAGGGGTCAGGGCCAGGGGGAGATGGAGCCGAGCAAAGCTCTGTGCTCCCAGAGCAGGAGGAAAACCAAACCTTTACCCTATGGTAGTGGTGCAGGGGCTTTTTGGGAGCCAAGTAGAGGAGCAGGAGCTGCCCCCTCACCTCAGTACCCCCCAGCAAAACCCACCCGCCAACCTGTTGCTTGATTTATCCAAAATCAGTGTGCTCAAACCTTGTCCTTTCTGGAGACAACTTGTTAAATGGGGATGAGGTGTTACAGAGTGCCTCGCAGGGACAGAGCCCATATGCAAGGTAGGGGCTGTGGGGCACGGGAAGGGTCAGGTCTGCAGGGGGTCCTCCACCTCTCACTGGGTGCCAGGGCTGGATGGGGAGCAGGAGGAGATGGGTGCTCCCTTGGCTTTCACCCCAAGACAGTCACCGGCACGTGATGCTAACAACATTGCTGCAGAGATCCTCTTAGCCTAGTGCTTAAAAATAACAGTTGGCTAATCCCTGTCCCCCCTGCGCTCCCTGCACACCAGCTCTCCTCTGATATGCTCTGCTGTGGCATATCCCAAAAGAAACCCTAAAAACTGCCCTTTCCTTTGGACCAAACTCTTTCAGCTCCCCTGGGCTACAAATAACAGGGACCAGGCTCTGCAGTGGGGTCTGGGGTGAGGACCCAGTCACAGGGTTTATGGTGGCACATGCCTTCTAGGCATCAGAAGCATCTTGCAACATCTTTTCAGAGTACGAGAAACTCTTGCTTGTGGCCTTTCTTGGAGGAAAAAAAAAAAGCAGAGAGTTTTCCTTGCATGGAAAAGCCTGGAACAACTTCATTTTTAATGTCATTTTATCTAATTTTGAGTGAGAACCAAAAAAAGAGGAACTTGGCCATCAATACACCCACCAAAAGGAGTAAATAAAATACAGCGTGGTGATGAAAGACCTGTTGTGTGAAAGCCGCAGCGAAGGCACCAGGCTTTGTTCAAAGAGATGAAAGGCAGCAATCAATGTGGAAGCATTTTGTGATCTGCCAGGAGAAAAACTCAGGGCTGGAGGGGCACTGGGGTGTCCCCAAATCCCTCCTGGTGGGGCTTCAGAGATGGAGCATTGCAGCTGGGGCAGAGGGGAAGCAAGCAAAGGGTGGGGGCTGTCACTGTGGTGGGAATAGGGCTGGAAGGCAATGCTGTTTGAGCAGGTTGTGGTTATAGATGAAGCTCTCAGTGGTTTCTGCTCTGCTGCGGGGTCCAGGAGGCTCTTCCATCATCTGCCACCATGGGGAAAGGGAGTTAAAAAGCACGGTTGCTGCAAGGTTTTCCTGGATGCTCACAGCCTGCACCACGGCAAGTGACATCCATCTCCTGCCCGACAGGCCAAATTCAGCCACGACGCTGGCAGCTGCATGCAGTGACAGGGTGCAAGCAGATGCGATTCCTCCTGCTTTATCCAACCACCAGATAATTATTCCCCCACTCTCCATGTTTCCCTCTCCTCCTCCCTTCCTCCCAACTCACCGAAACGGTGCTGGTTTCCCCCCAGAGCAATCGATTGGTGCAAGTCGCATCTTCATCACTTAAACTCATCAGCCAGGTTACACCGAGCCGGTAACTGATCCATCCCTCCACCTCACCACTGGCTTTGACCCTGCTTTAGCCCACTTTTTAACTCAGACATGGTTCAGTGCCTCCTGCTCACGGAGATGCCGTGGGGCTGTGGCTCAGCCCCAATCTCCCTGCAGGGACATAAAATGCTTCCCAGAATTTGGCTATCCAGAGCCATAATTGAAAAGAAACACGATTAAGCAGGGAGCTGCTGTATCTGGCCAGCTTCAGCAGCTCCGGAGCAGCTGGTGGAGAGGGGTTTGCTAGGAGCTGCAGGCTGTGTAGGGCACTGAATCATCCTAATAAACCGATAGCAGTTCACGAGTTGATTTGTTCATGTAAGAGGCTCTAAATCTTATTGCGTTTGCTTGTCTTGCCCTGCGCAGAGTAAGACAGAGAGGAGCAGCCAGGAAAATCCACATTAATTTCTCAGCCCAGAAGCAGGTGAAGGAGAGCAGGGGCATCTGTAGGTTCATGGTCCAGACTTGTCCTTACCTGCCCGGTGTCTGCAATGTAGGCACTGCCACCTCCTCATCGGCATGAGGGGATGGAGATCTGACCTCTACACCTGCTCCAAAGCAAATCCTCCGAGTTTGGGGAAAGGCAGCTGGGAAGACCTGCCTTGTTCCTCCCTGCACCTGTAATTACCACGCAAGGAGACATTTGCTAACTCCTCCTCCAGCATCTCTGGACAAGAGGAGGAGAGGAGAACCAGCAGCAACTGGAGGGAGAAAAAAACACTGGGGTGCTCAGACCCCAAACACAAGAAAAAACAATGCCAGACTGACAGCCTGAGCAGAGTTACCGCATTGGGAAGATCTGGTCCCCGTTTGCTTTGCGATGAAAGTGCAAACAGCCCTCGCCTGCTCCCACACATGCCAAGATGCTTTCCAAGAGCTCTGCTTCCCTCGCAGCTCGCGTGGGATGAAGCGGTGAGAAGGGAAATGCTTTCAGCATTGATATCACAGCTTGAAGCTGCTGGAGGGGCAGGGGCTCCTCGCCATGCAAGCACCAGCCCCATCCCCAGCAAGACCTGCCAGGCTGCCCCCAGCTGAGCAGATCCCCTTGCTGCAAAAGGCACTGCTCCGAGAGATGGGGAGGCCCCCAAAATTCCTAGGGAAAACCAGGATCACCTGATGTCACTGACCAATTCCATATTGGTTGCTCTGCAGGGCCAGGCTGACTCAAATACCCTCTTAAGATAGCACTGGTAGGATTCATCTCATGTAGGTTTAGATGCCTAGGGTGCAGTTATCATTGGAGCCAGGTATCTGGAAGGCCACAAGTAATCAGAGCATCCTCTGTGATGTGACAGTCCCTCAAACTGCCCCATTCCCTCCTTTGGGAGGGTCAGGGGACCCGGCAGGACAGGCTGAGGTGGGGATCACTGCGCTGGGGATCTGCAGCAGTGGGCAAGCCAAGCCCTGGACCTTTGGGAGAAGGACAGTCTCTTGGCTGCCTGGGAAACAGATGCACAATGGTCTTTTCCCTCCTTCAGCTGGTGTTGGATATCAGCCTGATGTGATTCTTTGGCACAGCTCGCTATGGCCAGCTTCAGGAGGTGGCAGCCAACATGACGCATGGGAAATTCAAGCCCCTGCCCAGCGTGGCTGGTCAATGAATGGGAGAAACTGGGCTCTGCCAGGACTGCTCCCAGGCTCGCCTTCCCCTCCTCCTCCCTTCCCACACCCCCAGCTCCACAGCAAGACAAAGCGATGCAAACCAACCACAACTGCTACAGAAAGGAAAAGAGGGTGACTTATTTCAGTTCATTGCTTTTGGGGGGTGCTTGGCTGCAGCTGCAAAAGGAAATTGGTTGAGTACCGAGAGAGATGCAGCAGGGGGATGGATGTTCAGGGCAGGGGCTGAGCAAGAGGGAAGAGATGTGACCAAACACACAGAGCTCAGGTCTCCCTTTGAGGTTCTCCAGGTGTAATTGAACCTCAACATTTTCATGCAGTGAAAATCCAGAGTCCGATGGACTCCATGTGATACGCTGCAACTTCTCATGATAACACGATACCATGAGCATCATATTCTTGAGGTTTGCTTCCAATGTCAATTAGTTGAGCTGAGCAGTGCTGACCTTCAGGAGAGTTTGGATCCAAGTCTGTGCTCCCATTCAAGTTTATAGTCCAGGCCTGCTGCTGAGAAAAGGATTTCATGCAGAGAGAGATCAGCAGGTTTGTAGCATTAGACACAGCCCCGCTCTCTGTTGCAAATACTAATGCAAATCCTAGTATCTGCTTGCCTGCCTGGTGAAATGCATGATTCTCCTTCTGTGCCTTCATTGTCCAGAGGCATTTGCTGAATAATTTACAGATATCATTTGTACTTGAGTGGCATCCAGGAATCCCAAATGAGAGCCTGGCCCTGTCTCTCGGATATTCCTATGGGGAAACCTTACAAACCTGAGAAACCATGACCTGCCCATGTAATTTCCCAGTCACAGTGGCAGCCAGGGTTAGAGGCTGGGAAGGCTCCAGCCCCTAAACTGTCCAAATCCTCTGCCAGCAGGCAGAAGGGCTGGTGGTCGCACTCGCTCCTGCCCACCTTGGGCTGTTGCAGAGTTTAAGCAGAGGCAGAGCCAGCTCAGGATTTGTCCCACTAACTTCTGTGCTCAGAGCAGTGCAGGCAAGGCAGCGAGAAACACGAATGATGACTTTCCAAACAAGCAAATAGTGAATAATAAGAGAATTTCCAGTTCTGGAAACAGTCCTCCTAACATTCGTAAAACACCTGGGACATCAGAGTCATTTTGTGACTAATCAGCTGTTGTTGGAGGTCTCATGAGTACCAAATGAAACAAGAAGTCCCAGCTCAGAAAGTAATTTGGGGAACACTCACCAATCCCATCTGTTGTGAATAAACAAACAGCTCTACTGTAGGTTGCAGGGTCGTGAATGGCCTTGGAAGAGTTAGAGATCTACTTAAAGAGTGGAAAGCCTGCCAGAGAGAAAAAAAAATATCCCTGCACAGAGGATGGGAATATGGACAGTTATGACCCTGCTGGGAATTACCTGCTGAGTTTCCACCCACCAACCAAGCCCTGCTTGGGCTCTCATGGATGCAGAAGCAGTCTATGTCCACATCTAACCTGGCTTGGAGCATCGCATGCTTGTCTCTGCTAGAGTGAGGAGCAAGGAACAGGAATTGGGTATACCCTTGGTGTGGTCTCTCATATGTTCAGGGAAAAAGCAGTATATTCCCCCCTGCCAGCCTCAGCCCCTCGTGTACCCACTGCCGTGGCAGCAGGATGTCTTCCCTGTCCCTTCACAGGGGACATCTGTGCCTGCGGTTCAGAGCCAGGTACAGCACAGACATGGCTGAGCACATGGTCCCTGCCTGGGGGCATCTCTAAATCAGCAAGCAGACTTGTTCAGCATTCCTCGTGGCATGCAGGCTATCTAGTGCCAGGGGATGGTCTACAGCCAGCCCAGGGTGTTACCACATGTCAGAGCACTGGGAAAGAGCAAAACTGGGATGAGGGTAATCAGAGGTGATGAATGACAATTCAATCTGCAGCCTGTTTTGACTTGCTTTGTGGAAGCAAGGCTTGTACCAGGGACATCCAGGCAGGTTACTCCAGAAATCTGGTGATCCGCTAATTTAACCGTAAGAAAGGTTGAGAAATGCTGGTTTAGATGAAAAGCCTTTCATTTTCTGCTTCCTACCCAAGCTGCCAGCTCTTTGCATGATGCCAGGAAGCAGTATAAAAGAAAACACCGCACTATCTTGCTCTGTCAGCCCTCCTGCCCCTTCTCACGTGGGATGGGTTGGAGTCAAAGGAGTAGCCCGTGGAGCAGGCTTGTCCTGGCTGCCCCTTCTCCCTGGCCCAGGGAGCCGACCCACAAGCTTACAGCACACACAGCTCAGCTCTCCAAACCAGAAGCACCATATGTTCACGTAGGAGCACGCAAGCACTGAGGAGCAGCCATGGAAAGAGAGGTTTCAGCTCTTACCGGGGTGCCATGCAGCCATGCACATGCCCGCGTGGGTGGCTCTGCAGATGGCAACGCCGGGCAGCATCAGCCTGAGCCTTCGCGTTTCAATTTCCCAGTGGCAAACACTCCCTTGTCAATGGGTAGGAAGGAAAAGTGGGATTTCTTGAGTACTCCTGGGGTATATAAAGCAGCTTTGTGGTACTGCGGAGTCTGGGGGCTCTGCACTGGGAGCTGCAGCCTTGGGGCTAGAGGGAAGAGCTGCTGAGCCTTCCCCATGCCACCAAGTTGCAGAATTGATGGCCTGGACTCAAGGGGGGGGGGGCTGAGTATCTCCCTGTGGGGTCCTATTCCGTCTCTGGCATCCTGTGATTGTGTCCCATACGTAAGCAGCACTCGGGGCCCTGCACCCCACATGCAGCTCTCCAGGACTGAGCTAATTAGAAACCACAGGGGAGCTCTAGGGGATGAAGCCTCTTACCAGGGACTGCAGCTGGAGCATTACCAGATTATGGGTCAGAAGCAGAGCACATGCCAAGCCCCAGCTTACAGGGATGCCGCTGCAGCAGCTCACACACGAGCACAAGCCTGAGGACCAAGCTCCAGCATCTGCACTGGGTGTGCAGCCTCTGGGCTCATTAGGTCAAATCCAGACCATGCACTGAAGAGGGGTCTGGGGCCACTCTGCCCTACAGGGACACACCTGCTCCATCACTATCGCCTCAGACATCACAACACTTGCTCTACCAAGGAACAACCCAAAGGGCCCCAGCAGGACTTACCACCACTGCTGGTCAGCATCCAGCAAACACTTTCTTCATCCTTCCTCTCTAACAAGATTCCACCATCAAGATACAATCCTCCTCTGTTACTCCAAAACCAGTTGTGACCCCCAGTCACAAGGAGAAGGAGAAATCCCCTCCCCTTTGCAATCAAATTCCCAAGAGCTGCCCAGCAGGAAACACAGCCTGGAAATGCCCCAGCTCCCCAGGCAGGAGGGTGGATGCACAGCAAACCAGCATCCCACCTCCAAAGACATCAGGCCAGATCCTGAGCAAGCCTAGCCCTTTTATAAGCCATTTGCAGGTGAAACCTGTAGACATTAACTGGTGTGAGGAGATTCACATCACCTGGGAGCAACCTTGGACATGCCGGCTGTTCCTTTGTCCCTGCGGTACCCAGCACGCAGAGCAACACATGGCTCCGGCATTTGGTGCTTCGTGGGCTGTGAAGGGGATGTGTTGGCTCTGCAAGTGTCATGGCCATGGCCACAGCCTCAGCAATGTGCAAGGGGAGCCCAGTTCCTTAATGCATAGATACACAGCCACGTGTCATGTATATAGCCTGATGTATAGTGGGGTTGGGGGTGTCAGGTTTTGGACCGGCTCTTTCCAAGGGCAGGGATGAGCTGCTCAATAGGAGCCCAGCTCACACCTCCCCTTCTGTATCTTAGTGGTGATTTTACACCCTCCTCAAGTTGTCCTTTCACCAGCTTGCCTAAAGGATGTCAAAATTATTATCCTCATTTGGAGAGGGGGAAAGGGGGTTGAGAGGAAAATGAAGTGATGTGACAGAGGCCAGCCAGAGAGTCAGTATCGAAGGCAGGACTAAACCCCCTCTCTCCCAAATTGCAGCCTGGCCTGGGTCTCCATCAGGGCGTCTCCTTCCCCATGTATGTAGGGGACAGCTTTCCTGCAAAGTGTCCCATGGCTCTGCCCGTGTGAGTGCGTGGTGCCCACGGAGTGGCTGATGCAGGTTGTCGTGGTGCCCCCAGGAGAGCTCAGATGCTCAAATGCTCACACATGAGCCATCGCGAGGAATGATCTAATTTAATCCGCTTTTTACCTTCTTCCCCACCCCAGCAAAGCAAGAGCCAGGCAGATCTGCGTGATTTTTGAGGTCAGAACTTTGTTCTTGGATAAAAGTCTGTAAAAAAACTCAGTAAAACCCCCAAAAAACAGAGTGGGAGAAAGAGAAGGAGAAAGGAACAAGCCTGGGAAGCCAGCTCTGCACTTTGCCCCGGCTGCTTGGGACAAGGGGCTCTTTGTTTCCCTGGCCGGAGCCGGCTGCACTGGCCCTTTTCAGTCTCCCTCCCTGGGAAAGGGGCCAGGGGGAAGCAGGCAGAAGCAGGGCAGGCAATAACCCTGGGGCTGCAGTGAATAACCCCTGCTCAGAACGCCACCAGGCCCCCCATTTTCATATAGCTGGTCCATATAGCATCTGCCAGAAACACCACCAGGAGAAAAAGGTGCCTGGGAGCCCTTCGAGTCTCTGCTTCCCATGCACCGTCCCTGAAAAGGAACAGGCTCGTGTTGCTGTCGTGCAGGAGGTTTTAAACTTCTCTGTGTCTTTTGGAGTTTGCAGTCCTAAAGCACTTACTAAAATGGATCGGAGCACCCAGCCGGTGTGTAATCCCCTGCCCGCACCTTCCCGGACCTGCTGTGTTGAGTGAGCCCCATCGCCGTGGCTTTGCTGTGTCCCCAGGCGTGTGGCAGCGTAGGCTGGAGGCTGCTGGGGACAAGTCCCTCTCATCTCCTCCACCCCCAGGGATACCACCAGGCTGTCCCCAAGCCTGTGGGTGCAATGACATGGAGCTGCTGATGATTGTGGATTCAGCCAGCTGGGCAGAAGACTTGCTGCAGGGATCAGATCTAAGTTTGGAGAGATGTTTCTCTTCTTCTCCTTATTTTCTTGCATTGAAAAACCCCGGAGCTCTGCCTGGCTGCCAGCAATTCCCCTTCTCCCAACCACAGTCACACAGAGCTGGGGCTGGGAAACACACAGCAGCCTCTCCCGGGGCTCTGGGCTGCTCTGGGCTTTCATCAGCTGTAATGAGAGTTGCAGGTGCCCTCTCCAAGCATGTCTGTCTCTCTCTCTCTCCGGGCTGGTGCTCAGGTTTGAGGCTGGTTTTGCACATCGATACGGCAACTTTCTGCAGGCTGGGAATGATGCAGGGCTCTCCATGCCCTGCCTTGCACCTATGCCAGCGTGCACAGGGATGACACGAGCTGGATGGATGCTTGGCATCCCGGGATGGTCTGAGAGGTTGCTCAAGTCCCAGGAGAGAAGAGAAGATGAGGAAATGGGCTCCGCACCCCTGAGGAGCAAGGTGCTGCGGGGCAGCCAGGGACTCATCCTGCCCTGCCAGGAGATGTGCAAACACTGGCTGCTCCCAGGCTTCTTTGCACAGCTCTGCTTCTGAGCACAGAGGACCACTAAAATGTGCCCATCTAGCCCCAAAATGAAATGGTGGCTGCTCTGGGAGGACCCCGCTGTACCCAGGCTGGCCCAGCACTTTCCAGCCAGATCCCACATCCACAAGGGTCCATTTCCCATCCTTCACAGGATGATGCTTATTAGAAAGCAGGGCACGAAAACAAGAGCAATCTCTCCCCAGGTCAAATAAAAGTTCCTCCCTCAAGGCTATTTCTCCCTCTGGGAAACGCAGGCGTTCGCACTGTGCTGCACCAGCACGGCTTTGGGCTTCAGGGACACACATGCGGTTCGACCTCATCCCATGGGGACGGCCAGGGTGGCCCTTCCCGGCCTCTCCATCCCTGTACCAGAGCTAGGGAGGATATTTGCATCCCAGGGATCCTTCCCAAAGGGTCCGGGTGCTCCTCGGCCCTGGAGGAGGGGGCTGTGGGAACCAGTTCCACCACTGCTCCCCGTTACTGCTCTGAACAGCAACCGCCAGAATGGAGGGGGGGACGGTGCAAGGCTTTGTTAAAATAAATAACTTCAAGGAAAAGGCCTCGAATGTGTTTCCTCAGCAACCAAGACGTCATGAGGGATGTCTGGCCTTCCCTCCTCCGCCTTATTATTATTAAAAGGGAAAAGAAAGGGAAGCAGAAAGCGAAGGGGAGCTGGGGACATTCTCTTGGCAACGCGGGGGACAGTAATGTCCTCCTGCCAGGGAGACATGGCTCCAGCGTGGGGAGCCCGGCCAGCCCTCAGGGCCAGAGCAGCGGGATGGGGAGGGCATCCCTGGTGTCCCCTGGGATGGAGGTGACAGCACGCTGGGCACAACCACATCCCCAGGGATGCCTCGCTCCTTCCTGGCCACAGCAACCTTGCTGAGCCCCGATTTACCCAACGCAAGTCCTCGATTTGCTTAGCCCTTCCATTTCCCCCTCTTCATTCAAGATATTTTTTGGTGACGATGACCACGCATGTTCCTGTGGTGCCGGGGTCCGGCAGCAGGCAGGGCAGGGGCTGGGAACAGTGTCCCTGCGT